>NC_073745.1:112204124-112507533 GCF_029784135.1 Toxorhynchites rutilus septentrionalis
ATGCCGCTATCGCATGAACCTCGAAAAAGTCAAAAACATGTTGTTTGGCAAAATGGCGGGCGTTTGAAGAAAATAATTTGGTTTAAAAAATTTTTTAGGTTTCCCGATTTGTTTAAAATAGTTAAGTTAAGAAATTATGATCTTTTATAGGTGCATGCAATAGAGAGGTGCATACAGATTGCATTTATTTGAATTCGACATAAATCGGCTCTGTAGAACTTGAGATATCGTGTACGCCAGTTTAAAAAAAACTAGTTTCGAGAAAACCCCATTTGAAGTTATTTGTTATGGCCGTACTAGATAAGATACCGCATCACTAAAATGACTATAACTCGGGAAATAATGGGATTTTCGATAAGTCCCTTCTAGGGTATATTCTTGAATGTCTGAACTGCAGAAATATGAAGAAAAAAAACAAGATTTTTTTTCAAATTGAAAATGCAAGGTTGAAAAAAGAAGCAGAGAATGATTGAAATATTCTCAAAATCAGCTACATGATTCATAAGTTAGAAGCTAATCTCGATAAGTCTGACAAAGCCGCCGCAAGCAACCCAGATTGTTGGAAAAGCGTTCACATATTTAGGTCTAAACTTTTCTGAACTTGTGGAATACACCGTTAAATAATATTGCTTGTAAATTGAATTATATTAATATTATTATATATTATATATATATATATATATATATATATATATATATATATATATATATTAATAACTCAATAAATTAATAAATCACCCCATCTTCGATATTTTTTAAAATAATTTTATGAAAAATTTTAATTAATTTTTTTAATCTCGAGAACGGTTAGTCCTAGGATAAATTGTATATAATAAAGTTTTTCATGTTGAATCGTATATAGATTCCAGATTCCAGATTTCACATTATTTTTATTAAATGACTAGCTGACCCGGCAAACTTCGTCCCGCCTAAAATTTGTTTTTTTGTTATCAACACCTTCAAACATTCACGTTTTCTTACTATAAGCAAGTTCATGGGTCCAATCGCAGAACTGTTCATTGATTGAACTTCTAATCGAATAAAAACAGCCCTAAATCGGTCAATTCCTTCCTCGAGTTCTGCTCTTATCAAACACCCGGCGATCCTTTTTTTGGTATAGATAGAAGAAGGTATAGGAGTGTGTTTCATCACATTAAAATCCTTTTCCAGTTTCGAACAAAGATCAATTTCGCTAGCGCAAACATCAAATGGACTAACAGCACTTGTCACTATGTAATTGTAGAACATATGGGAATTTATTTTTCCGATTTTTCCCTTTTTCCTTAAGAGTTTTCCGAAAATTTTCAATTGATATGTTTGGAGGGGTGTCATACCATAATAGAAACATTTATCATACCCAAAAATCCTCACATCCCTAATTGTTCTTGATTAGTTCTCGAGTTATGCAAAAGTTTGTGTTTCGTTTGTATGGCAGCCCCCCTTAGAAAGGGGGGGTAGAGAGAATAACCACCGTGGAAACTTTTATTGCACCCTAAAACCTCCATATGCCTAATTTCGTTTCATTTGCTTGATTAATTCTCGAGTAATGCAGAAACTTGTGTTTCATTTGTAAGAAAAGGGGGGGGGGGGTGGATCTAACCACCATAGAAACATTTATTGCACTCTAAAACCTAAAACCAAATTTGGTTCCATTTGCTTGATTAATTCCCGAGTAATACAGAAATTTGTGTTTCATTTGTATTTGTATTTGTATTTGTATTTGGGAAAAAGTGGAAAAAATGCATGGAATGGCTGAATTATATGGGCGAAATATATAAAGCACGCTTACCGGGTAAAATTCTCCCCAAAACTTCGATGAAGTGAAATTCAAATATAGGGTTGGGGAAAAAGGAATGTCGTATTTCTGATCGAAATTTGACGCTTTATTTAACATACTTAAAATTATCCAATTTTAGTCAAATATGTGCCGTTTTGTTCGCAAACTTGTTGCCATTTAGAAGGCAACTTCATTATCCCCCCCCCCCCCTTTTTTAAAACCCCCCTCTCCTTGTTGCAAAAAACTCAGACAGTCAGTTTTCGCAAGCCTCTTTTGAGGCCAACTTTGTATCACCAAGAGCGTTTTGCATGGAACAGAAGAGATGATAATCACTTGGAGCCAGGACTATACGGTGGATACAATAGGACATCCCATCCGAGCTCCCGTAGCTTCTGGCGGGTCATCAAAGATGTCTGAGGCCGAGCGTTGTCCTGGTGGAAAACAACACCATTCCTATTGATCATTTCTGGCCGCTTCTGGTCAATCGCCTGCTTCAATCGGTCAAGCTGCTCACAGTAGAGAACCGAGTTGAGGGTCTGGCCATACTTGAGCAGCTCATAGTGGATGATTCCCTTCCAATTCCACCAAACTCACAGCAAAACCTTCCTGTCTGTCAATCCGGGCTTGGCGATGGTCATGGGCTCACCGCGCTTCGACCACGACTTTTTCGCTTTAGGTTGTCGTACGTGATCCACTTTTCATCACCAGTCACCATCTCCTTGAAAAATGGGTCGAGTTCGACATTCCGTTTCAGCAGTGCATCGCAGGCGTTGATTCGGTCTAAAAGATTTTTTTTGCGTCAACACGTGGGTCACCCATACATCAAGCTTTTTATGGAATCCAATCTTCTGCAAATGGTTCCAAACGGTTTTATGGTCTATACCCAGTTCCTGGCCAATCGAGCGAGTGCTCTCATGCCGGTCTACTTGGATGATGTCAACGATTTTATAGGTCTCCAAGACGATTGGCCTACCAGTACGGGGTGTATCTTCGAGAGCCACTACACCAGAACGAAATCGATCAAACCAACGCTGTGCTGTGTGAATCGTTACAGTATCGGGTCCATAAACTACACGACTTTTTTCGGCCGCCTTCGTTGCAGTTTTACCTCGCAGGTAGTAAAACGTAAAATATGGCGAATTTCTTGCTTGGTGGATTCCATTTTTGACGCGTTATAACTTGAGACTGAAAAGGACAATCACAACACTGTCAAAACGACACTTGTAGCACAGATTGTCGTCTTTAAATAGCTGTATAGTATGAGCCGATGCGATAAGTACAACACAAGATATGTTTAAGTGTTGCCATATATTGACAATATACGACATTTCTTTTTCCCCAACCCGATATAAAAAAAAAAGTTTGTGTGCCGAGGAAAACAAGAAATTAAAGTTCACTTCATTCGCATGGATTTACTATAAGGACGTTTCGGAAATACTTCTCAGTATTCGAAGATTTGTTTTTCCCTTCGTAATCGACATTGACCGAAAATGTTGAGAATAAAGTTTGAGAATCAATTGGGAAATTTGAGGGTGATTTCCCGGTTTAGAAGTATGTTTAGATTAAAATTATATGTATGATAAATTTCCAAAAAAAATTCAATTGGCTTGAAAGCTGATCAGCTGATATTTATCAACATTACTTTTCTCATTATCTTTGATCAGTTACGAGTTTCAGCTGTATTTTTTTCTGTGAAAAATACTACACAAGTTCCATTTTGTCTAAAAAAAACTGTCACCTGGTGAACTCGAATTTTCCCTTTTACACTAGTAGCTCCAATTGCGCCATGAGACTTATCATTTTGACACTTTTGCTAGGTCTGAAAGGCTATCGATAAGATTTATCCAAAAAATTCACAGCCTCACCATGTTCCTCAAACAAACCACTGCAACTTGTTTCCCGACACAGTATATCCCACCGAATCATCAATGAACTGTCAAACGGCAGCGCACCATCCCTCAAATTAAGCCGTTTATTGCTCTCACGATTTGATGCAAACTGTGCGCCGGTAACTGCAAAACCCATTCTCACAGATCATTCCAGGCTCCATAAAGTTGTCCAAATGGAGCCCCTAGCCGCCGCACTGCTGCTGCCCCAACTTAGCGGGGCTGATAATATTCGTGATAACTCTATATAACACATTAGCTCCATCTCATATTTCATACAAATTAAATTTTATAACCCTTTTGATTTAAACACTTCATCGCGCTGTTGTTTCCCTTTTTGGGTCCACCGCGCATGTCGGAGGTTTATTTGCCTTTTTATGGCCCCTTCTTCTAAAGTAAGCAGCGCTACTAGTTCAATTTCGTCCCATGTCCCAATGTCTTTCTCTACATTTCAGTTTTATCAGCCCCGTCGGAAGGCTTGAGAAAAACAGAAGTTCCACTCTCACTCCACTTCAGAAACGATGCTTCAACAAGTCCGAGCTGGTTACGTGGACTGTTACGGCGGCCAGACTGAGGGTTTAAATTTTCGTCCAGACTGGAACTGGAGCTGGCGAAAATATGAATGAAAGGCTAAATGATGTTAGTTAAAATAAAATGGCAGCAATCAAATTTATTAAACTGGATTTCACTAATGAAACATTTCAGCGCCGTAATAACTTTGATTTGAAATATCGCCTATTACCGGTACATATTGGGACGAACTCCTGCCAGATATTTGAGGCAAAGGCTCTGTCCGCTGCTGGATAGCTGGATTTATTGCGATTGGTTCACTGAAACTATCGCTAGTTGGGAGTAGAAACTCCATAGTTCATGAACAACTCGGCAAGGGACCAGCCCTCGGAATCGCATCCACTTTTGCTCCGTTTCGCTCCCATGATGATCGATGGGACGACGAAACATTACATGAAATATGAGAATAAAAGCATAAAACTGTTCCATCTCTTACAACATTCCCCGCCGGCTACCACTATTATACTATCGCGTGGGGAATCTTTCTTTCGCAGGCCGAAGAAAAAACAAAAGCTCCGAAAGTGAACTTCTGAACGAAGGCAGACTTCGATATAAACTTTCCGTATCGTTAAATTAGTTAGTTTTTAATGATTTAGCGACCGCGGGCTGCCGTCATAAATTAGAGAAAATAGTTTCTTAATTAGGCGAGCGCTGGTTTCTGTGCCATAAAGCCAACATATTTACCAAAATGGCAGAATATATCGATATATGAATATACGCTTATGAAAGGCGGGAGTGTGTTACCAATAGAAGCACAATCATATAAAATGGAAACCTCCGCGGCCAGTGGATGTTTTTCGTTGGATAGAGACTGACGATGCGCTGGGAAAAGAAGAGCCGTAATCCTATCGCAGGACATAAATCAGTTCGGCTCAGTGTCTGCTTGTGTGAGAAACTGATTCTTGTGGATGATGTTGCATGAAATTCGTGAGTCTTTGAAGTTTAAACCAAACGATGGGATTGTGCTTCTGTTTCAGTTTATGCTTTTGCCGTGTTTGTTTGACGCTAAACGGTCAACTCTTGAAACACCTCAGTTCTGCAAATGATACATGTCCTCCCGAGTGGTCGAACATTCACGGTTCATACGATCCACGGATTGTGTTCATCGTTAGCCTCTGTTTCAGAAGGATGATTAATCACATTTCGGACTTCATCCGCAAATTCAAATGCAATTTCGTACGTTTGCATCGGGAGCATTGAAAATTGTGTAGACATTCATCCAGAGACACTACATTCGTTCCGGTAATCCTGTTGAGCATTTAGAGATAACCGAAAGGATCATGGACCGTTTGGTTACGAACATTAAATACTGCTCCGGGGATCGTTTGGTTACAAAACGGACTGATTTTGAGTCAATGTTTGGAATCAAAACAAAACAAAAAAAAACAAAACACAAAGAGCGACGACTAATGGACCTCAGTCGGGGCGAACGTATAACTATGACGTGGCGAATTTCTTGTCAAAGCTCCATTGTTCTGTGGCTACCGTTCCTCAGTTCGGATAAAACACGAAACCATCGGAAATAATCGAGTGTGACCAATGTGCAGGAATGTCCTTACTAATTGACCTTCTGGAATCAGTACAGTTCTGTTGGCGAATTGTGTTCGGTTCGTCTCAGTGGTTTGCTAATCGTTCGTTCTACTTGTCTAGACAAAGTAAAATATTCTCACTGGCGCCGATGAATCATACGAAAATGACTGTTGCAGAGAATAATGTTGCCATAATTTTATGTAATAAATTGTTGTCTGCTAGAGAGATAATTGCGCGCGATACATCGGATACCTTGTATACAAAAAGTAAAGGGTGTGTCACATCAAATTGCATCACGGAAAAAACGCTGTAGAAATTTAATTTTTAGGAATTATATCTTCAGCTTTCGCTGATAATCAGATAAGAGTGTATAGATCACGTTGGCCATGCTTCACTGTCAATTTTTCGTAAATTTGGAAAAATGTCGTCGAACGAAAAAGAGCGTCGTGAATTAATCCTGTGCACTCATTTCGAGAATCCGGAGTTGTCACATCGGGACATCGGTAAGATGCTGGGAATCGTCCAATCCACGGTCAGCAGAGTACTAAAACGATACTTCGAGAACCTAACCATCGACCGGAAGGTGAAGAACGGCAAAAATGGATGCTTCTTCAGTGAAAAAGATCACAAGCGCGTAGTTAAGCAGTTTAGACGTGATCCGAGAAGTTCGGTCCGGGATGTCGCCAATAAGCTGAATTTGTCAAGTTCATTCGTCCAGCGGACCAAGCAGCGGGAGGGCCTGCGTACATACAAGGTTCAGAAGGCTCCTAACCGCGACGAAAGTCAAAACATTGTGGGGAACTTTTTCCTATTTGTTAGAGAATTAGTTCGTTCTTCCAAACCAGAAATGAGTGCATTAGCCCTGCTGAAAGTGTGACATGAAATTCTTGTACTTGAACCGATTTATTCGATATGGCTCTACAAAAAATACATGGTGGGACAGTTATGAATAAAATATCAACAAGGGACAATTGAGCTTGATGCTGTTTTTTTAAAAGCTGGGAACAAACTGTAGACGAATTTCATGCCAACTCGACTGGCCGTTGGCAGCACCATCTCAGATAGAAGTGAAACCTTGTGGGTGTAAAGACATGGCTCATTTAAGCAACTTTGCATACTTGAAATGTTCGAAAACCTTGCGGAAAAAGCCAAATTTGTTTTCTTAAATTTTTACAAAAAATTATAACTTAAAAACTATGATACCAACAAAATTCATGTCAAAGGATGAAATGTATGAAATTGTATAAATTTTTACGAAAAAATACCAAAATTTTTTTGGAAAAACTTTGCTGACAACAAAAAAGTTATTTTAAAATTAAAATTCAAATTCCCAAAAAAATATATATATGAATAGCCCTTACAATTTTCAACAAGTCGTCCATACATTGAAAGATGGGCACTTTTACAGGGAAAAAGTTTTTCTAACAACAACTTTTTAATATTTTCTTTGAAAAAAATATCCTAATTTTGTTTAAAGTCAAGATAGCGATATAGTGCATTCGACAAAGTTGTATATCTTATTAAAATGTGAACTTTTATCGAAGACGTCAACTTTCTATCTGTTATAGTTTTTTGAATATAAGTAATTTTAATAAGTTTCGAAAAAAATAATGTTTTGCTCGTAAAATTTTTGTGTGTAAATTCTTACGTTTGACATGTTCTTGACATGTCTCCAAATAGAGAAAAGTTAGCAGAGCATGTAAATTGCGATAAGTTATACATAAAAATGTTACGAATTAAACATTAATAGTTTTTCAATGAAAAAAATTACAAAGTTGTTATTCGAAAAACTTTTTCCATGTAAATGTGCCCATCGTCCGATGTATGAAAAACTTGTTGGAAATTCTAAGGGCTATTTATATCTATTTTTTCAGAATTTTAAAAGCATAAGTTTTCGAGAAAAATTAATTTTAATTTTCAAAATTTTTGTTTCCAATGAAGTTTTTCCAAAAAAAAAAATTGTTTGATAATTTTTAATGAAAACCTAAGTAATTTCCTACATTTCATTCTCTGACCATCTTTTTGGAGAGGTCATAGTTTTTAAATTAAGATTTTTCGTAAATAAGTTGAAAAAACTCAAAATTTAAAGAAAAACATGCAAAAAAAATATCAGACCTACAAAATTTTAGTCAAAGAATTGAATGCAGGAAATTATTTTGATTTTCATTAAAAAATTTTTGGAAAAAATTTCATTAAAAAACAATATTTTGAAAATTAAAATTAATTTTTCTTGAAAACATATGCTTTCAAAATTCTGAAAAAAATAGATATGAATGGCCCTTTGAATTTCCAACAAGTTTTCCATGCATCGGACGATGGGCACATTTACATGGGAAAAGTTTTTCGAACAATAATTTTTTCATGTTTTTCTTTGAAAAAATGCTATTAATGTTCAATTCCTAACATTTTTTTGCATGAATTATCGCATTTTAAATGCTCTGCTAACTTTCCTCTATTTAGAAACATGTCAAACGTGAGAATTTACACACACAAATGTTACGAGCAAAACATTATCTTTTTCAGGAGTCTTCATACAAAAATGACATATATTCCAAAAACTAGACAGAAAAAAAAGAAAAACAGAAAGTTTATGTCTTCGATAAAAGTTTATATTTTTGGATCTTGTTCTCTGTAGTCCGAATGTTGACGCGATTATTCGTGCCTCGGCATCGCCAATGCTGACGGTTGACGCACATCATCCTCCTTTGGTGATTGAGTTACCAGTCTTACCGACTGTAGTTGATCCAGCTGGAAGCTTAAGTGTCGCCGAACTTTCTATCAATTATGCGAAAATTGACTGTATCGCCCTCATTGACTTCTTGAGCAGCATTGATTGGAACAGCACTTTGGCGTTAGATGATGTTGACGAAATGGCGTCTAGATTCTGCAGTATCGTACGTGATTGGATTGTTGAGAACACGCCTAGACAAATACCATCTGTAACGCCAGCCTGGAGTACGCCACTTCTAAAAATATTAAGACGTGCTAAGAATGCATGCCAACGCAAGCTGCGTCAACACTGTACTAATGAATCGAAGCAAAACTTCCATCGTGCCAGCAACGCATATCGTCAGTTGAATGCTGGTCTCTATCGGTCATACGTGCTGCGTGTCCAAACTAACCTAAAGCGTAACCCCAAAAGTTTTTGGAATTTCGTCAACTCCAAAAGAAAATCGACCAGCATCCCTTCAACGGTTTTTCTTGGTGAGAGTGAATCGACTACCGTACCTGACGCATGTGAATTGTTTTCTAAACACTTTGCATCTGTTTTCGCCTCCAATGTGGCTACTGCATCTGAAGTTGACGCTGCTGCAGCACACGTTCCTCAGGATTTGATTGATCTGCGCACCTTTGTTGTCAGTCCGCTGATGGTCGAAAAAGCAATTAACAATTTAAAATGTTCCACTTCTCCTGGCCCTGATGGAATTCCGGCGCTAGTGTTTCGCCGTTGTGCGACTAGTTTTGCAGTACCGCTATCGCGAATATTTACCGCTTCGCTGGAAAACGGTGCCTTTCCAGTGATCTGGAAACACTCATTCATGTTTCCCGTATACAAGAAAGGAGACAACCGCAATGTAACTAACTATCGTGGAATAACTAGCCTATCTGCAGCTTCGAAAATTTTTGAGATGATCGTAAAGGATGCGGTATTCTTCCACGTTAAACATTATATATCGCCAGCACAGCACGGTTTTATGCCCGGGCGCTCTGTGACAACAAACTTGTTGGAATTTACCTCTACGTGCATCAATCAGTTGGAGAACAAGGTTCAGGTTGATGCAGTGTATACTGACATAAAAGCCGCGTTTGATTGCATCGACCATCAGATTCTACTTGGAAAAATGCGTCGCCTGGGTGCTTCAGACCGTTTTGTTTCGTGGTTGTCGTCGTATCTTTCCGGGAGATCACTTCGAGTGAAGCTTGGAAGCCATCTTTCAATACCGTTCACCGCCGCTTCCGGAGTTCCTCAAGGCAGTAACTTGGGACCTCTATTGTTTGCCATTTTTTACAATGACGTCACCACATTTTTGAAACCAGGTTGTGTTCTCATCTACGCAGATGACTTGAAAATTTTTCTCACCGTTAAATGCATTGAGGATTGCCGTCAGTTACAAAGCTTGCTCAACAGCTTCTGGGTGTGGTGTCAATTGAACAAAATGACAGTAAGCATTGCCAAATGTGTTATCATGACATTTCATCGCAAGAAGGAACCAATATCCTTTGACTACTCTCTGGAAAACCATGTGCTGGCCCGTGTCAATCAGGTGAACGACCTCGGTGTGATACTGGATCCGAAGCTTACTTTCAGCATACATCGCTCGACGTTAGCTTCCAAGGCCTACCGTCAACTTGGATTCATCTTGAGGATCTCCCGAGAATTCACGGATCCTTATTGTTTGAAGGCGCTATATTGTTCATTAGTGCGCCCTATTTTGGAAAATGCTTCTGTAGTGTGAATGCCCTATCAACTATCGTGGATCCTACGTATTGAACGAGTACAGAAAATGTTTATTCGTCGTGCTCTCAGCTCCCTGCCATGGCGCTGTCCTCAGAATCTTCCGCCTTATCCTGACAGATGTCTCTTGCTAGGGTTGGATACTCTTGAGCGAAGACACGGAAACATCAACAATGTACGCTCGTCGCCAAGATACTCAACGATGAAATTGACTCACCCGTGCTGCTTTCCCGCATCAATATGCGTGCGCCATCCAGAGTTCTTCGCTCAACAAGCCTTTTACAGCCCGCGACACACCGTTCTAGTTTTGGTCATAATGAACCCGTAACGGGAATGATTCGTACTTTCTCGATAGTAGAAGATCTGTTCGAGTTTGGAGAGTCATCTACCAGATTTCATCAAAGGATTGGACGCATTCATGTTTTTTAATGTTTTGTTTTGTTTTTAATGTTTGAATTTAAAATTTTGTTTTTTATGTTTATATTCATTAAGACATTTGTCAGATGAACAAAGAAATAAATAATAATAAAAATAATAATAATAATAACACGATCTAAAACTTTGTCGAATACACTATATCGCTATCTTGACTTTAAACAAAATTAGGATAAGTTTTTTTTTTCAAAAAAACATGAAAAGTTGTTGTTCGAAAACCTTTTTCCCTGTAAAAGTACCCATCTTCCGATGTATGAATGACTTGTTGGAAATTGTAAGAGCTATTCGTACATATATTTTTAGGAATTAAAAAAAAACTTTTTCTTTAGTTGATAACTCAACTGCAAAAACGTTCCAATTCTGGCAACATTATTCGGATTCACCGTTTCATTGGGTTTGAAGCGAAAACGGAAATGTGGTGAATAAACACTTAGAAAATAAACATTATAAAAGAAAATTACCTTTTCCATTTCAAACATGGTGAGAAAAATTGATAATTGCGTTCAATAATAAGAATTAACTTATATTACATTGGTGAGTTTTTTTTTCTTTATTTCATCCATACATAACACAGGAGCCATCTCGTCCAGGGCCACAGAGGGCGGCTTACATCATATATAATTCCACTTCGGCATCTTCTATCTTGATACGCACCATCCAACGACAAAGCACCATCCTCCTGTCATTATCACTCGGTTGTAAACACTGGTGAAGTGTTACAAACAATACCCAACAACTAAACAAAACGACCCTTTTCATGGCCACCAAATCATTACCAAAGAGTTTAACGATGTAATTATTCAAACATTTCGAGAATCACTATGCAACAAATAGCCTAACGGAATTCTACGTCTACTACAGGGTGGGCCATTTAAAGTGGAAGGATTTGTTTTTGCAATAGCAAAGTAAAGAAGTGGAATTTATATTTTTTTTTTTTTTGAAATTCATTTATTTTGATCCAAGGAGATTTGTTCTAACTACTTTTTGATTATGATATCTTGTAAATGACCGCCTCTGGCCTTGACCGCAAAATGTGCCCTTTTTTCGGCATTTTCCATCACTTTGCCCAATGTTTCGGCCGATATGGCAGCAATTTCTTGTCGGATATTGTCTTTCAGCGCAGCCAGGGTCCTTGGTTTACCAGTGTATACCTTGGATTTTAAATATCCCCATAAAAAAAAGTCAGGAGGCGTCAAATCAGGTGATCTCGGTGGCCAGTCATAATCGCCGTTTTTCGATATTATTCTTCCGGGGAACATTTCGCGCAATAATTTGGTCGTGGCAGCCGCTGTATGGCATGTAGCGCCGTCCTGTTGGAACCAGTAATTGTCCAATTCATTATGCGTCGGAGAGTGGTTCGAGCGATGCCTAACTCTTGCGAACGATGGCGACCTGATGTCGATGGAGTCTCTGCAACACTGGCTCGAACGGCATCAATATTCTTGTCGAAACGTCTTGGTCGTTGTCTGGACAGATGACTGGCATTACCAACACTACCAGACGATATAAATTTGGCATATAATCGACGTATAGTGTTGTCTCCAGGCGATATTTGAACTTTATTTTTATTTTTCCACGCACGTTTAGTTAACACAATTGAGAAGTTATTTTGAATGTACAGCTGAACAATTTCAGCGCGTTGTTTAGGTGTGTATTGGTGTGTAAATGTGTGTAAAGGTGTGTAAATTGAAAAAAAAAGTTCGTTGCTTTGAATTAATTGTTTGGCCTACTGCGTATACCTGTTACCGTGATAACCATTACCGGATGTTTGGGAAAATTGGAAAATCTCGTTACGGCTTTTCTTCTCAGATATATCTATTATTAAACATGATCTTTGTTGAACTTTGATTCCCAGCACTTATCAAAATCAGAGGAGAGAAGATGACTTGGAAGATGGCTACACTCTATTATCCCTAAAGTTTCGACGAGAGCCTGGTTTAAAGCTTCGAGCGTTGATAGTGATTTTTTTAGAAAGGTCGTTGTCTAATCATATCGTACTCAATGCACGTCTCCATCGTGTAGGATATGATATTGAGTACGCTGTAATGTAGAAAATTTAGCAATGCAAGAACTAAACTGGCTTCCGATTGAGAGGTTCGAAAAGGCACACTTACGCATACCATTTTGTTATATTTTATCAAGAAGTACTAATGGTTTTATTTAGTCAGCTACACTTCCCCAGAACCACTTGTCCATTTCGCTTTCCTTTCTCTATGAATGAGCAGCACCCGTTGGGATCAGTTCACACCCATGGACATAAGGTATCTAATCTGAATCACGAGGGAATAAAAGTACGAAAATTCATCGAAACTGTTACGGAATTTTTTTTTTTCAAATTTTTTTCTGATGACAACAATAAATTATCCCCATTTTGATACATAAACATTGTTTGTACCTTCAACAAATCCCGAGACACAACTGGTTTTGTGATTCCAGATTTTAAATGTTTCAAGCTTTGAAGCCCGAATTGCATGCAATAATTTTACTTGTTGCATTGAGGGAGAATGTAGAATCGGGGAAAAAACATACCTATTTTATACGTTACATTGTTCAACTTCCCTAATGCAGAACTTTGGGAGCTCAAGATTATTTTGATCACATGCTAGACAGAAGGACCAAGTATTAAACTTGGCGCATCCACGATATCCGGCTGCTCTTCCAGAAGATCAACCATTTTGTTGAATTGATTCTTGTTGGTGTTCCTGGTTTTCCAATATTTAACCTAAAAACGGAACGGTGAGAACAAATAAACATTATTTTACAAGCATCTGGTTACTTACATTGCTCAATCTTGGACAAAGGGTCGATTGCGGTGGGCACCCAAACTTAGCTCGAGCAATTGACTAAACTAATAAAGCTAATAATAATTTGCTATTCCTGCAACTCGATTTGGGAAACTAAACTAACTCGGAAAGCTTGTAAACAAAAAACGATATAAAAAAATATTTCTATATAGATTCCATCCTTCTTTAATGAAAATGTATGAAGTGCAAACGAAATTGACAATATATTTTCCTCAGTAAACCACGAAAAACATAAAAATCTACGGAAATTAGTTTTACATTGGAACGGATTCTCAAGTCAAGAGTAACGTTGGATTGACAGCCAAAAATCCATTCAAACAAAAATAGTAATTCGATTGAACGAATGATGCTCGAAAGTTTCATTCGATCGAAAACGGAAATACGAATGGGGTATACATTCGAGCGCTTCCTGTTCAAACGAAAACAGGAATGAGAGCAAGTCGCCTTGCATCCGTCTACGCTGCATTTGCATAAAAACATTAAGATGAATCAATAGCATCTAGACCGCATAAAACATCAAGAATGTTTTATAAACTTGTTTAAACTTTTTGATTACTTCTTTGACTGGACTTTTCGTTTTAGACTCTTCTAAGCAGGGTTGCCATAATAAAATCTGTGTTTTTGGTCTCAAACAATTTTTTTATCTCTGTTTTATCTCAGAAAATCTGTATCGAAATCTGTATTAACCCTCTGCGATCGTTTGTCTGCCTTCAGCCACCACTGCAAAGAAGTATACTAATATTATCATTTATGCAACAATGTTCAGTTCACACTTTTTCTGAACGAATTTCAATGTCTTGTGAATTTATTCACGAACCAAAACTGTATAACTGTATAATAGAGAACTGTAATCAGTATAAACATAAGTCGTCATCCATGCTTGAGGAAAGGATTGATGGAAAACTCCATGTATTGCGGCACTGTGTAGATGTAAATAGCATTGTTCTGTATGTTCAAACAGAAAAATAAAAGACGAAAGACGCTAAACTATTTATTTTTGTGATACATGCGAAAGATATCACACGAAGCAGAATTATGGCAAATATTTTTTAAACTTAAATATAAAAACATTGTTTAGTAGATATTTATCAGAAGTTTACAAAAAATAAAGGAACTTTGTTCGTCCTTTATAATCTCACAAAGTTATACATCACTGCTTTTCGTGTAAAAATAATTGAGATCAGTACGACACACATATCGAATTTTAATATGACCGCAAAGGGTTAAATTTATAAGTTTAATATTGAAGCATAATCATAGCTTTAGTATCATTGATAATCATAGTTATTATGAACTTGACAATGTTGATGGTATCCACGTAAAAAATCGTATTCACGGTGCTTTAGTAGGATTAAGTTAAACAATGTTATTTATTTATTCTAAAGTTAGCCGATGACGCAGACTTTTGCATCTTTTCTCCTTAGATTGAATATTACAAAGCAGTACTGCACGCTACATATGAATGATAAATGACTCTCATTCAGACTGATTCGAATGTTATAGGAATAAAATTGGTGAGTTGTGAAAAAAATTATTGAGATCAAGCCATAACTGATATTGGATTGTAATTTTGAAAAATCTGTAAATCTGGATGAAAGCCAAAAAAAACTGTAATCTGTATCTACAGATTCTTCGTTTCAAAAATTCTGAAAAATCTGTATAAATACAGATTATTCTCTAGATATGGTAACCCTGCTTCTAAGTGTCCCTAGATTATTCTTCACATATTTGATTTCTGAAACATATACGATGTAATTCACTTGTTATACGTTATATTGTTGTATTGAAAGTTTCAAAGTTTTAATTCTGTTAAACTATCGGTCATTAGCCAAATCGCACCGAAGAAAGTTTGAGCAGACCCTTTGAAGGTTAAAATATCTGGTAGGAATGCGAGGTATCGATAAGTTGAAAACATTTATTTCCTCTTCCAATTATGTTATGAAGATTAAGTTTTGCCATTGATGGATTCTCGTATCCTTTCGATTAAATGACGTATTAGTTTAACAAAGAAATGAACTTAATTCATAAAATTTAATGCAGATCGGCACTCTTGATTTTTGATATAAAATGAAGTGGAGCCTATGTGTCTCATCCTTCGTAAAAAATTTTGTGGTTTTCAGTTTTCCGTTAAAAAAGGCAGTTTTGTTCCTTATTGCGAAATATTAGACCCATATTTTTCTTTTTTTTTATCGGGGTGCCCATTTCAATCTTACGGTGCATTTTTTTCAAAAATTCATAACTTTTGAATCACTGCACTGATCAGATGACCGTCATATCAAGTTGGAGCCAATGAGCTAGCCTTTTTTGAAAAAAATATCACACTTGCGAAGAAAATTGAATTGTAGTAGCGTAGATCTAGTTTAGTAGCATGAGAATATTGAACGAAGATTGAAAACATGGTTATTTTTAAAAACAATAATTCAAAAACGAAAAACAACACCCCTTTGATTTTCGGATATGTTATGAAAAAAAACTCACCTCTCAAGAAACAATATTTCAAAAGATATGGCGCCCTTGATCCCGAGACCATGTTAACTATGAAAAATCAATACAATCAATAATGAGCTTGAGCTTGGGTAGACTGTACAATTCGTAGTTGCTCTCCGTGATTGACCTGAACCAACCAAATTGTACAAAGAACACACAGAATGACGCTTGGGACTAGCAAATAATTCTCGTTTTGCAATTTTCGGTGATTCGAGCTTTAAATGGTCAATAACGACGCCGGCCACGTCCTTACAGTCACCAGGGGAAGGGAAGGAATGTTAGTATGATATTCACCACCTGAAGGCCAGAAGGGTCGCCTCTATAGCGTGGTTCCCTAGCAATTATCATGAGAGGGATAGTTGTTAGTGGCCAGAGGTAAGAATCAGGATTCACTGTGGTAAGTGATGTGATTATGTAAACGCTAACTATCAACCACTCCATGAAACAAAAATCTGAAAATCCCATTTGCGAACAAAAAATCTCAACACGCGGCAAAGATTATCTTTGGGTATCCTGAGAAGGAAAACCTGTAAAATTAAAACGCGTCTACGAAGAGTTAGCAGTGGGAATCCTGACAAGGTAATCGCCGGAACTCATCTAAGAGTAATCGTCCCGACGAAATGCTTCCCTAGAAACAATTGTACTCTGTATCTAACTTAATTCGCGGGGACCGAGAGCTATCTTTGGGAAACCTAAGAAGGTCACCGAAAAAAAACTTCTCCGGAAACACACGTCCCGGTGACATTTACCGTTATTCATCGCGCGTACGCTTTTGCGCCGGTTCGATTGGTCCCAGAGGAGCTCTCCCTCAGGTCACCGAAAGACAACACTGCGGTATTGCGATTAGATATCTTGCGACGGAAAAGAGCCATTCTCGGAACACCCGAGAAGGCAATCGAGAGAACCCCTCCAAAACCAATCATACTTACGATATATTCCGTTAAATTGAACCATATGATTTGTGATTTTAAATTTAAATTTTATTTTTTATTATTACTACTTATTTTTCATTGCATGGTACACCCTGTGCTTTCTCATATTCTCTCCGAGAAAGCTTCCACTCCTTTCTCCAGAGTAAGACATCACCTCTAGAATCTGGCATCATGTACTCAACACAAAAACGCTTATATACATATACTAGCTAACCCGGCAAACTTCGTCCCGCCCATTTACTTGATTAATTCTCGAGTAATGCAGAAATTTGTGTTTTATTTGTATGGCAGCCACCCCTAAGAGAGGGGGGAGGGGTATCTAACCACCATAGAAACATTCATTGCACCCTAAAGTTTCCATATGCCTAATTTGGTTTAATTTGCTTGATTAATTCTCGGGTAATGCAAAAATTTGTGTTTCATTTGTATGGCAGCCCCCCCTTTGAGTGGGGGAAGGACTGTCTAATCATCATAGAAACATTTATTGCACCCTAGAACTTTCACATGCCAACTTTGGTTTCGTTTGATTGATTAATTTCCGAGTAATGTAAAAAATTGTGTTTCATTTGTACGGCAGCCCCCTCTAAGAGAGGGAGAAGGAGTATCTTATCACCATAGAAACATTTATTGTATCCTAAAACCTCCACATGCCAAATTTGGTTTCATTTGCTTGATTAATTCTCGAGTAATGCAGAAATTTGTGTTTCATTTGTATGGCAGCCCCCCTTTGAGTGGGGGAAGGACTGTCTAATCATCATAGAAACATTTATTGCACCCTAGAACTTTCACATGCCAACTTTGGTTTCGTTTGATTGATTAATTTCCGAGTAATGCAAAAAATTGTGTTTCATTTGTATGGCAGCCCCCTCTAAGAGAGGGGGAAGGAGTATCTTAACACCATAGAAACATTTATTGCATCTTAAAACCTCCACATGCCAAATTTGGTTTCATTTGCTTGATTAATTCTCGAGTAATGCAGAAATTTGTGTTTCATTTGTATGGCAGCCCCCCCTTTGAGTGGGGGAAGGACTGTCTAATCATCATAGAAACATTTATTGCACCCTAGAACTTTCACATGCCAACTTTGGTTTCGTTTGATTGATGAATTTCCGAGTAATGCAAAAAATTGTGTTTCATTTGTATGGCAGCCCCCTCTAAGAGAGGGAGAAGGAGTATCTTATCACCATAGAAACATTTATTGTATCCTAAAACCTCCACATGCCAAATTTGGTTTCATTTGCTTGATTAATTCTCGAGTAATGCAGAAATTTGTGTTTCATTTGTATGGCAGCCCCCCCTTTGAGTGGGGGAAGGACTGTCTAACCATCATAGAAACATTTATTGCACCCTAAAACTTTCACATGCCAACTTTGGTTTCGTTTGCTTGGTTAATTTCCGAGTAATGCAGAAATTTGTGTTTCATTTGTATGGCAGCCCCCCCTTAGAGAGGGGGGAGGGGTCTCAAAATATCACGAAAACCTTCCCCGGCCCCAAAAACCCCTACATACCAATTTTCATGTCGATCGGTTCAGTAGTTTCCGAGTCTATAAGAATCAGACAGACAGACAGACATCACTCCATTTTTATATATATAGATGAGGATTTGGTGTAAGGGATTTGGTCGATTTCTCTACATCGACTCTCTCTTTGGGTCATAACTTAGCTGCAAATACATTCCCAGCTGTATTTACCAATGTGGAAAATAGGTCAGAACCTCATCTATCGGATTCTATAGCAAACTTAAATTGGAAAGTTTTTGCAGTTGAGTTATTAACTAAATAAAAAGTTGATGAAGAGAAATCGATCAAGTCACTTACACCTCTTGCATTCTGAGCCCCTCATATAATCTATAATCTAAAATATGAAACTAAATATGGATTCAAAATATAAAATATAAACACTGTCATAAGAAACCACAGTCCATCTGTTAGGGCATGGTGATACAATCTCTGCAAAAATTCGATTTTATCTAATTTCCAAAGACCATAACCTTTTTACCATAACTTAGCATCGGAGAATTCGAATAATCAACACACTGCAGCGCAATATTCACATAATCGGAACATTATTCGTTCATCAATTCAATAAAACACAACTCAACACGTATCAATGGTTTCATTACATATACACACACCCACACATACGATGAACACGCGACGAAAAAAAAGACAAGTAGCAACAAGAAATCGAGAGAGAGCAGCGAACGCGACCACACTAAACATGAGAAAATGAAAACATTCGCCGGGCAAATAATTTTTTCATTTCTACTTTTTCGTAAAATAATCCTGGTATTATTAGCTAACACTACTGGATTCAAATATGCCGAGGCAGAAGGACACTTTTCACGAGATTAAAATAATTTTTCAAACGAAACGCCGCACAAATACCGATACTCCAGCACCAAGCGCAATGGGCACGTCTTGTTCGCATCACCCATGAAAAATCAATACAATCAATAGTTACAAATACAAAATACATTTTTTTTTTTGCAAATGTTATATTTTTTCAAGAAAGACTAGCTTTAATTTCATATGTCGATCAACTGGATCGGTACAGTAGTTCAAAAGTTATGAATTTGATAAAAAAAGGGAAAAAATCATTTTTCGAACCCTCGGCTAGCTTTGAAAATCATAATTCAAAACGAAAAAACGTCTCTCTAACCTTTAGAAATGTTATTCAAAAAACCTCAGCTGTCAAGAAAAATATTCAAAAAATGGCGTTTAATCGGTACAGTACTTCAAAAGTTATGATTTTTTGAAAACAAAAGTCATTTTTGTGAGAAAGGGGAAAAGGTTGATTTTGTTTGGTCCACCCTAATGGCACGCTAATAAAAAATACGGGTTTAATATTTTGCTATAAGGAACAAATTTGCCACTTTTCATGGAAATCTGAGAACCACTATATCGGTTAGACGTGAAATGGATGAATATCTATCCCGTACCCCGCTTGATCATACTCTGAATCGTCGTTAGATTGTTTTCGACCCACAGAATGACCATGGTAAACCATTGCACTCTGTGTCATAAAGTCATTGTCACAATTGCCAACATACATTAGCTGGAAAAAGTAAAACAACCGTCATGCTCTACAACACAGTCCTATCAAAGGGATCGCTTTACAAAAGAAGCACAATTTTTCATTACCACCGTGCCCTGATTTATGAGCCACCAAAGTGAGTGCCGAAGGTGAATGGAACCGATACGTACAAACCGTATTTGAACGGCCATAAGAGATGTATGAATTTCTAACAATGTTTTGATATGTTTGTATCACCAGCCTCGTTTTTCGACACCTATGTTCTGGTTTGTAACCATTATTTTGCGCCACTCGAACGCGACGGAGGAAACGCTCGAGATTACGAATCATAGTTTTGGACTTTTCAAAAGAAGATTCAAAGAGAAATAAAGGGAGAGTGAAAAGGTGAAGTTCAGTACAATTCGCACCCTGCCAGCCGGCGCGGAAACAATGGATTGTTTGTTGACCAACATACATATTGACTTTTATGATAATAATAAATTCACAAGGATCTGCCGGGAGAAAAAAAAAGCGACAAAACGTTTGCCCTGCGTTAGGATAGATAATGGAACCGAAAAAAGGAGCACTCTTTATAACAACTCTGAAGCAACGGCGCAGCGTGGAAAATGATAGGGAGCGAGACGCTGTCTTTGAGTAGGGATATTACTTGACTCACAGAGTAGGGGAACTATATCATAAATTACGTGAAATATGAACAGTGACATCATTTTAATGCTGAACATCAATTCATGGTGCCAAAGTACAAATACCCTTCAATGTTGTTTTTGTTTGTTTCGAGGCCTCTCTGAGAAGACCACCTTGTTTGGCCGGTTTTTACCCATCTGATAAAATATTACAGTTAATACCGGCTGAAAGTGGACATTTGTTTAGTAAAATTTTGGCATTTTATGGACAGCGTCCGAATGAATGAACCTCGATTACGCATTTATCGTAACAAGCTCAATTGCTAAACAAAGTTGTAGCCGATTCACGTCACGCGAGCTAAAATTCCCACAGTAATTTAGAGCTGACCGTACGATCCTCGCTCGACTTCCTGTGTTGCCTGTTGGTTTGTGAAGCGCCAACGCGCCGCACTTTTTGTCCCGTTATCGCGCAAAGTTTGCCCCTAGAGGTGCACTTCAACACCTCGTCATCGTGGCGAAACGCATCATCATTAAACTATTTCCGTCGCTGAAATACTGAAATTAAGACTCAACTCAAGGGTCCGCGGGTCCGATTCCGGAGGCTAATGAATTCACCAGAAGCAGTAAAACCCCAACTACCTGATGCCGACTTCTTGGAGAGCTTCTATCATCACAGCGCGCAATCTTCATGATCATCCTCTCCGCCACGATATGTGAAACCGTGAGTAGCACCCTTTTTAAGTGCTGAACTTCCGAACGGCGCGCGGTTGCTCAATTTTCGGCGCGACACTTATTGAATTTTGCGCCAGAAGGCACGACCGGTCGGTAGTAAAACGCGAAATCTCAAATTATCCGCACTTTTTTTTGTTGCCTCTTCTTCCAACCGACCATGTTTCGAAGTTGGCTTAACATTGAATTGGATTAGATAAATTTTAGCTTGATTAACGGGGTCTTAGCGGATGGAACATTTAAAATAGAACGTTTTATTTGTTTCTGGTGCTTGTTGCTGAGCGGTAGTGATGCAGAATATCAAGAGCGGAGCAAAAAATTGTACGATCAAATAAGTTTATCTTAAATTATTTTATTAGATTCGTACACCATTTTTGATCGTTAGGTTAGATTTAAGAACTTCCTCTATTGTGACAATGCATAAACTTTCTAGGAAATAAATTAATCATTGCAAATTGCAAAAAAAAAATTGTTAATTGACTCTAGAAGTAATGTGCAATCAAAATATCCCGAATATAATGACGCATATAACAATGTTATCATGGTAAATGTTTTATGCTTAATGAGAAAAATAAGTGAAAATAAGTGTGACGTTTTGGTTCAATTTCTATTATCCTAACTTGCATTTAACAGTTTGAGCTCTGAATTGTTTTTACTGCGCTTTCCATTCAACCTGCATCAAGAGCGTTTGCACAATATCAGTGACGGTCCCAGCACACAAAGATACTTATTATAAAGGGTCATCCTTTAGTCTGTGTCTTCGTGTGAACGAACCCTTAAAACATTTTAATGATCTGTCAATGTCGAAACGTCAATCAAAATCAACATTTTCATCATGGTGAAGTACACGAACGAGCAACGCTTAATAATTATTAAAAATTACTACCGAAATTCGTAGTCGGTGGTTGCAACTTTAAGAGCGCTTACTCCAATTTTCCGCCGTAATAATCGTCTCTGCCGGCAGTGACCAAATTTGAGTCTACATTTTTGCTTTTCGATGTTTCCATTCCAACGAGAATGACGCAATGAACATATCGCAGCCACAAGCGAATCCATCCGAATTGACCCAAATCAGTCAATTGCACGGCGTTCTCAAGAATTAGGCATCTCCCAAATTTTTGCGAAAAGATCTTGGGCTACATCCTTACAAGATCAAATTGACTCAGGAACTAGAGCCACTTGACCGTATGAAGTGCCGAAACTTCACCGATTGGGCTCTGGCGAATCATAAAGAAAATGGTCATTTTCATCGAAAAACATGCGTGATTGGTCAGATGCAAACCCACATGTGCATCAAGAAACACCATTGTAGCTATTTGGTGTGGTTTTCATGCCGAAGGAGTGATTAGGTCATATTTCTTCATCGATGAGAACGACCGTCATGTTACCGTCAATGGAGAGCGCTATATTTTAACACGGTACCTATTACGTCAAGAAAAAAAAATTGGTTTGAATTCGGTGCTTGAAAATTATTCAAATGCAATTGATTGACACATAGTTCACTCTGTTTGCACATGATATAGAGCAGAGGTGGCCAAACTTTTGTGCATTGCGAACGACTCATTGTTCAAATGCGGTCTACCAAGATTGACTATATCAATAGTCATTAGAAAATGAATGTAGTACTAGACGCATAAAACAAAAGTTCTCTTCTTCTTCTTCTTCAATGGCACTAACGTTCCTAGAGGAACTTCGCCGTCTCAACGTAGTATTACTTGCGTCATTTTTATTAGTACTTAGTTGAGATTTCTATGCCAAGTAACACGCCTTGAATGCATTCTGAGTGGCAAGCTCTAGAATACGCGTGATCACAGTGCAAGTCGGAGGAAATTTCTTTGACGAAAAATTCCCCCGACCAGAACGGGAATCGAACCCGAACACCCGGCATGTTAGTTGTGACGCTAACCACTCGGCCAAGGGAGCACTCTCCTGTATTCGCGCGCAGAATCATAACTCGTATACTCGCGCACGGTTTCACAGATTGTGCGTGTCTCTGTAATTTTGCTATTGTGCATTGTTAGGCATTATTGGTATTTATTTAAAGTAAAAACAAATATAATTAAAAGAAAAAAAAACTCCAAGAATTATTATTCTTCAACTTCATTCAGGTTCAAAATTCATTTAATTTAGCCTCATGAAAACAAAATTCTCGGTCTGTATGCTCAAGTTAATTAGAGGAAAATCATAGGTCATACTATCCGGCCAATGTTTGCTATTAGGCCGGATACCGGATACTAGAAAAAAAAATATTTTTTTTTTAACATAAACTCAGTAATAGTATTATTGGGGGTACTGCTTAGAGTTTGATGGCCACCAAACGTAAGGAACGTGATTACGATCGAATCGAAATGTTTTCGCATAACAGTCGATTTATTTAGTAATAGATTTGTTTTAAATGGAAACTGAATATCATTTTCATCAGCCATCTGCCACCAAAAGGTGTCCTGAGCTTCGCGCGTAAGGTTTAAGTTCAGTTTCGTAACTTTTGCTTCGTTTAATTTGATTTGTGGTAAAGTAAGTGCACCTTTCTCAGATTATCATCCTTGAGGACAGCTCCAAGTTTTTTTGATTCTGAATGAAAATTATTGATTGATGGTCTTTGCTTATTTGAGTTCGTAGTAGTCACTCTTACTCGACTAGTATTAAAATTATTTCAATATATTCACAAAAATTTCGTAATTGTAATAGAAAATTTTTAACAAGAAAAAGAAAACTTGATACTCTATTAGGAAATATTCGTTTTATATGGAAAATTTAATCATAGATAATTTTCATGTAAAAATGTAAAAATGTGTTTATTATTACCTAAAAATGTGTAAAATGTGTTTATTACTACCTAAAATGTAAACAATTTTTTGCTTCATGCACACATGCAATTTCTCCCAGTTTCATATTTTAAAATAAAGAGCCGAATATCCGGCCATCCGACCTCAAAGCTTGCGGGATATCCGATATCCGACCAAACTACTATCCGTTTCATTACTAATAAGAACTGTCTATCGGAAATAATGGCCCTTATTCTTCTCCTTCCCCAATGGCACTAACGTTCCCAGAGGAACTTTACCGTTTCAACTTAGTACCTGCATAATTTATTGATAGTTAGATTTCTATGCCAAATAACACGCCTTCGATACATTCTGAGTGGCAAGATTCAGAATACGCGTGACCACAGTGCAAGCTCGGGGAAATTTCTTTGACGACATGTTAGGTGTGACGCTAACCATTCGGCACAATAGCCCTTATTATGTAAATTGAATCAAACGGTCAATTCGATCCCTATAACTATCACACCGAACAAATTTTAGTATTTTGAAAATCGATAGAATCTTATCGAATCGAGTTCTTTCTCGAACGCGAATTGCATATTTTGAAAGGTTGCTGAAATGTTTGCCAAAACAAAATATCAGGAATCCAACAAGCAAACCAAACAGCTCGAAAAAAGATGCCGATAGCTTTCACCCGACTGTATCTGTAAAAAAGAGCTAACGAGCAAAATTCTGTTCAATTATAATTACATAATAGGGTCCAGTATTTTTTTTTTCTTTATTTTAATTCAAGTTTTTCTGGTTGGAAATAAGAACTGTCATAATAGCTCTTCGGATTTATAATGCTCACGATCAAATTAAATTCTTCTGATATAAAGTTCTACATAAGGCTAAGGTTACTTTGGATCGGAGTACGCACGAAAATTTGATTGTACAAATGGAAACAAACAATTTTGTTCGATAGAAGCTGACGAATTCGAACGAAGCAAGGAGGAAGCAATGTAACGACACCAATACAACTCAATTGCTTGTTTACTTTTACTATTGCATACAATTCGTACAACCACTTTTCTGCATCCAGTGTCACCGCCGCCTAAGTGTTTAACCAATGTATATGCTAGTTGTCCCATGTTACTTTTTGACAATTTTCACTTTTCTTCATAAAACGATGCATTCATCTTCCAGAAAATCACAAAAAAGCTTACTGTTTGTTTCCAGCTTTTCAAAAAACAACATCAAGCTCAATTGCCCCATTTTGACATTCTAGGCATAACTGTCCAACCATATATTAGGCTGTCAAAAAAGTCCTGCGGTATTTTTTTTTTTAATTTTCATTTGTTCATAAAATTAGTTTCAAGTAAAATATGCGCCGTTTTGTTCGATGACTTGTTCCCAACGAGATGCCAACTTCATAATACCCCTATTATTGAAGCTCGCTTCCTTATTGGCTAAAAACCCGGATAGCCAATTTTCACAGGCCTCTTTTGTGGCTAACTTCTGACTACCTAGCTCGTTCGCCATGGACAAAAACAGGTGGTAGTCACTTGGTGCAAGGTCCGGACTATACGGCGGATGCAAAAGAACCTATATCCGAGCTCCCGGAGCTTCTGGCGCGTCACCAAAGAAGTGTGTGGCCTGGCGTTGTCCTGATGGAAGACAATGCGGCCTCTGTTTATCAAAGATGACCTCTTCTTCATGAGTGCTACCTTCAAGCGGTCCAGTTGTTGGCAGTACAGGTCCAAATTGAGCGTTTGGCCATAGGGAAGCAGCTCATAATAGATTATTCCTTGACAATCCCACCAAACACACAGCAGAACCTTCCTGGCCGTTAATGAGGGCTTGGCCACCGTCTGAGCCGCTTCAGCGGGCTTCGACCACGACCGTTTGCGCTTCACGTTGTCGTAAGTGACCCACTTTTCATCGCCAGTCACCATCCGCTTCAGAAACTGGTCGATTTTGTTGCGATTCAGCAGCGATTCACATGCGTCGATACGGTCAAAGATGTTTTTTTGCGTCAACGTGTGTGGCACCCATACATCGAGCTTCTTTGTGAATCCAAGCTTCTTCAAATGGTTAATAACGGTTTGATGACTTATCCCCAGCTCTTGGCCGATGCTACGGCTGCTACTATGCCGGTTTTTCTCGGCTAATTCAGCGATTTTGTCGCAATTTTCGACGACAGGCCTTCCGGAGCGTGGCGCATCTTCGACGACCTCTACACCAGAACGAAAACGTTGAAACCATCGTTGTGCGGTGGAAATGGAAACTGTATCGGGTCCATAAACTGCACAAATTTTATTGGCAGCTTGAGATGCATTTTTGTCTTTGTCATAGTAGTACTGTAAAATATGTCGGATTTTCTCTTTATTTTGCTCCATATTTGCGACACTGTAACTCACGAACGACTTAACCAATCAAAACACTGTCAAGGACTATATTATAGCGCGCAAGAATACCTTTCCAACAAGCTATAGTATGACTCGATACAATGAATACAACTAGAACTACGCGCTTACAACGACACCTCGCGGAAATACCGCAGGACTTTTTTGACAGCCTAATTTTTTTTGTAAATCCTTAATGAAGGTATCGGTTCAAGTACAAGAATTTTATGTCACGCTTTCAGCAGGGCTAATACACTCATTTCTGGTTTGAAAGAACGAACTAATTTTCCAACAAATAAAGAAAGGTTAACAGAACACGTGAACACCGTGTTAGCCTTATAACAATGAGATTTATATTCTATAAAGGTGCTGCAGATCACTCCCATTTTCATAAAACGATGTTTTTATACATAATTTTTCGGAAAAAAACACCAAAAAACTTATCGTTTGTTCCCAGTTTTCAAAAAACAACATCAAGTTCATTTAAAAAAAATTAATTTAAAAACTTGTCCCATGTTGTTATTCTAGACTAAGTGTCATACCATGTTTTTTCGAACCGTAATCAAGCTTGATTGATTCAAGTGAGAGGAACTCTTCACATTTCATTTATTGTTCAATGAAATGCTTATAAAAAATCCGGTGTATTGCCAAACTGAAATGCTTAAAGCTTCTGGTAGACAAATATGCTTGAAAACTGGGATTGTGTTTTTCTCGGTTGCTGATTTTGGAACATGGGACAACTATGCGTAGAACGGCAGTATGAACGTTTTAAATCGGCTGAATAAACTTTTCCAGGGTAAAGATCCCGAATTGTTTTCACATTATTCTCACAAATGTTTCGAGGTTTTCAAAAACAGTGCTAAATCATTTTAAGAAACCAGAATATCTGACGAATTTAGGAAATGATCTAGATATCTTGTATGATGTGTATATACCAGTGGCCGCAGAGTTATTGATGAAGAAATTAGTTTCAGAGTGTAATATTACTCAAGAGAAACTTTTTGAATTCAAAATCAATATATTTAATCAACTTTAGAATAAACTTTAATGGTGAAACTATAGTTGATATATAATGTGATATATTCGAATCAAAAAACATCAAAATTAGAAAACATTCAACAATTTATCCACTGGTAATATGAATTCCTCATCTGGTGAGTAAAGATTTATTCCACAGTTTGGACGATGAATTCAGAGAAATTATGAATGTTGATTTCTTGGCATTTCGCTGTAGTGATGCTGCAGATTAATTTTTTTATTAGTTTTGAGGCTAAGAAATGGAATACCCAAAAAAATCAACATTTTCGACACCTGCTCTGCTTTACTTTTCATCGGGGTTAAAAAGCTGCGGAACCAGCCTGGGACATTAGCCACGTATATGGAGAAGGTTTACAGCACGGTAATAGTTTGCAAAGTTGGCAAAATTGGCAAAAAATGGCGACTTTGGCGTCGATGACACGCCCCTTCCGAATTCGACGAAGAACGTCTCACATCACATTTGAAGGAGAACAATCGCCAAACCAATCCTGAATTGACGGAAAAAAGGAACTGTGGCGAATATATAATTCAATATTTTATTAATATAATTAAGGTTTTTCGTTTAAATAAAAACTACGCTACGAACTTATTCTCTAACTCAATACAATTCATACAATGATTGAGAAGAACAAAATCCATCGAAAGTGGTAAACATTATAGAGTTCAAAATCATTCATGCGCAAGGGCATTTGTATTCTGAGTGCAAAAGACTAGATATTGATAAAGTGAATATTGCATGCAACAATTTCCATCTTCAGAGATTCACCATCCATCACGATGAGTGTTGTCTTCGCTACGACTTTGAGCAGTGCATCGATATACGGGTGGTGGAGAAGTTGGAGAGTGTATGAGATCGCCGATTTTCCACAATATTTACCATGTAACATAGACAATTATGTTTACATTTAGGTATCTACAGTTTCCATGTGAAAACGGTATTATCAGTGAGTTTCGTCAATTGACAAACGTCTTTTCCTCAAGTGCCCGCTGAATATTAGTTCAATGTGGCAGAGTACAGAGAATATTTGCGAAATAAGGTCGGGAAAAACGACTAAAATCGTAATTTTCATTCCTTCACCTTCATTGAAACAAACAATCTTTCATCGATCACAAGACGATATTTTCAAGTCTCACAGTGTCGTTGAATAGGACTCAAAAAAGTAGTCCGCAATCAAACCAGATTCCGTTGTGAAAGGGTTGTGGTCACACCAATAATGGAAATGAATCACAATACAATTGTCAAACATTAGAAATTAAACCGTTTTTCATTATTTTCTGAGCATTCGATGCAAAATATCATAAGATCGTGAGTTTTTGTACATTTATTTATATTTGCATTTAATGACGGCACTACTTTTACACTAATCCAATTATACTTCGTCCACTGTTCCACCCCAACTGGATTTTGAAGAAATTTCGTTCCCTAGCACAAGCACACCACTGATCGGACTCCACATTCGGTGCAAGATTGAACGGAACATTGCGTGCCATGTTAACATATAAAGGCAGGTTTCCAATGCAATATAGCTCACATTCCACGTCGATATTTTCTCATGCTGCAAATCGATAATAAAAATAGATTGTGAAACTTATTTCGCAAATGTATCACAATTTTATGTGACGAAACAATAAAAAAATTAGTGGGTTATATCTATGATATAACCGCGAGGTTCACGTGGAACTACCTTAGCTTAGCAATCATTCGTTTGTATTGATTAAATTCTTGATTGAATGAAACAGTTTCCAAATTCAATTGAGTTCAATATATTTGCTCTGTGAGTGAAAAAAATGAACAAATGCCGTGTAAAGTCAATTAATTTATTGTGATTGATTGTTCTTCGTTACAAGTAAATTTAATGAGGGACCTTTTACGTTTGGTATGATGACTAGAACAAAATATATGTACGGAAGAATTATCAAACGTTTGATGAACCAGCCTAAGGCTGAAAATCTTTCCAATAAAGACAAAAAAAAATTATCAAACGATTATTTTATTTTACATTTCCCTCTGAAGTTTACATCCCAAAAGTGTACATACTTCTCGAATCTCGAATTTGCTTGAAACTGGGAAGTTCATTCGCTTCTAGTGGCTGCACGATTTTCCCAGGTTCCTAAGTTTAGAAGATCATGTTAGGACAGACATATTCCACTCTGCACAAAGGCAAGCGAGGACAAAAGTACTCGCAGTTTGCATTTATTTGCAGAGCCGATTTCCCCAGAAACCTCGGTTTTGAAGTCTGTGTTAGGGAAACACATTTCAATCGGAACAAAAATACCCCCGATTTGTATGAATTCGCAATGCCGATTTCCCCACGCTTCATGGATTTGAAGTCTGTGTTAGGGAAACACATTCCAGTCGGAACAAAAATACCCCCGACTTGCATGAATTTGAAATACCGATTTCTCCAGGCACCTTGGTTTAGAAATCTCTATTAGGGAACACATTTCGGTGGGAACAAAAGCTCCCCCTACTTTCGTGTGTTCTTTTTCTTCTTTTTGGCTTTAAGAGGGTTTAAACTTCTCAGTTCACTCGCCTCTAGGCTCTTTCGTGTGTTTGCAATGCCGATTTCGCTGCTTGGTTTTAAAGTCTGTGTTAGGGAACATTTTTCGATGAGAACAAAAGTCCCCCTACTTTCATGTATTTGCAATGCCGATTTCCCCAAGGCTGCTTGGTTTAGATGGTGGTCCGGATGACGGAGTGGAAAAGTATCAGAGGTTCCGGGAGACATGGAGCAATTCCATGCCAAATTAACCAGCCACTGCCCCGACACTCTCCGATTTTTTTTGTTTTTAAAACTTGTTACATATTATGGCAGCTATCTAAAATCACAATTTTCATTATCAGATAACCAATTCAAATTATTACTGATTTTTGAAAAGGGCGTATTCAAAATCATTGATCTTTCTTCAAAAAAAACCGTAACTCGAAATCCAGAGGTCTGATCAAAACATAATGTTTGACAAAGTTGTTGAAGATTGAATGAAATAATTATAAATAATTATAATAATTATAAATAACATTGAAAAATCTCGGGGGTCTCCGTAGCCACATTGGTTGCGCGTTCGCTTAGTAAGCGATCGATCGTGAGTTCATAACTCAGGACCCTCATTGACCATCTTTGTGTTGTTACAGAATAGCTACGTCCACGCAACAATCATCAGCGATGGAGATCGATCCACGGTCGAAATAAGATCGATTCATCCATACAACTGCTCTGCTCTGCCAGACACATCGGGCTACTGTTCTATAAATAACTCAACAATGATCAATCAACTGTCTCCGCTGTCCGGTGGTCCAACTGGATAATGGAAGAACAGAAAGAATAACTCTTACGCCTAAATGGCTACTGTGTGAATGTACCATATGTAATGGTATAGAAGGAATACTGGCGAATGGCAACTGTGTAATGTGCTAATTATAGATATGATAACCATGTGACATGTACACGATTAAAATTCGGCTCTGTTACAGCTAAAATGCTAATGGGCCTTAAATAAATAAATGGGATAAAAAAAAAATTGAAAAATCTCACACAAAATATCGAAGGGGAGAGGGATGTTTTGAGATACAATAGTTTTCAATAGTAATACAGCGATTTCATGCCAAACCGATATAGTGGTTCTCAGGTTTTCGTGAAAAGTGGTAGATTTGTTTTTTATCGCAAACAATTAGACCCGTATTTTTTAATTATTTCGTTAAGGTGACCATTTCCGTTTTAGGGTGGTCCGAAAAATCTCTTTTTTTCCTAAAATTACTTTTTTCAAGAATTCATAACTTTTGAACTACTGTACCGATTCAGATGATTGACAAACCAAATTAAAGCACTTCAGCTAGTTTTCTTTGAAAAAATACCACACTAGCGAATAAATTGAATTCTAGTTGCATATATCCAGTAGAGCCGCATATAAATATTGAACAAAGATAAAAAAAACATGCTAACTTTGAAATATCATAACTTTAAAACGAAAAAGAGTACATCTCTGATTTGTGGATATGTTATGTAAAGAAAACCTCAGATTTCAAGAAAAAATATGAAAAAATATAGCGCCCTTGGTCCCGAAACAATGTGAACTATAAAAAACAGATGTAATCAATAATCATGAAAACGAAATTAATTTTTTTTTTTGCAAATGTAATTCAAGCTCATTGGCTTTAATTTAATATGTCGATCATCTGAATCGGCTTAATAGTTCAAAAGTTATGAATTTTTGAGAATGGGGAAAAAACCTGCACCTCAAGTATTTTTCCTAAAAAGACGATAATTTTAATTGGACATATCGACCATTAGAATCGGTTCAGTTGTTCAAAAGTTATTAATTTTTGAAAAGAGTCATTTTAGAAAAAAGTGAAATAAAAAGTGATTTTCCGGACCACCCTAAAACGGAAATGGTCGCCCTAACGAAAAACTAAAAAATACGGGTCTAGTTGTTTGCGATAAAGAACAAGTCTACTTCTTTTCATGAAAATCTGAGAATCACTATATCGGTTTGGCATGGAATGGCTGTATTCAGCGTTGCCAATGTTCCAGTTTTTTTCCGCGATCTAGTCAAACAGTTAAATCTTCAAATATTCCAGTTTTTAAAACTACTATCCAGTTTTATTCAGTTTTTTATATGTATGCTTCTACTCATTTTACGTAAAATAAATTCACAATGTAGAAATATATTGTGTTGTTTTGGTATTGAATGTGCTTATTTTAATAATGGAATAATATTGTGGGATGGTGTTTACGATATTTTCTTTTAGTATTTTACCTCGTATCTAATGCTAATTCACAGTTTTTTGAGGTATCGAAATATTCGACCCGGATCGGGTTGCCTAAACGTTGTATTTATTTTCAGATATTACGATACACTTGGGTAAAACTTTTTTTTTTATTAGAACTCTCAATTCAGAAATATTTGTTATCTGCTATGGTGTATGTTATCAGGTACAACGTAACCTAAAATTATTGCAGAACTCTAATGAATAGACCACTGCATAAATCAGTACACGGAGACGTCAGCCGCTATTCAAATAATAGCGAATGGGAGCTGAAACAAACCAAGCAGAAACGTCAAACAGGAGGAAAGATTATATTATGTATTGATTTATTGTCTTCTTCTATTCTACATTTTTCGTGAGTGTGAAAAAGATATCAACGAAAAAGGTCAAAACAAACACTATTGAAATGTAAAAATTTGCGTTCAAATAAGAAGAGCAGAAGATCGAAGTTTGGTTCGATGCAGTGATCTATAACTAGAAATCATGTCCCTATGTCCCTCAATTAATCTCATTATGGAGTAGTTTTGCGACGATCTTCTATCAACGATTTTTGAACATGAAGCAATAAATACGAGATTTTTCGATTTTTACTCAAACAAAATCGTATTTTCTAGAGGTTCTACAAGAAAAGATCCTCTAATATTGTTTCACAGTGAAGTTCGAGCGGTGAGAAACGTTATTTTGGGATTTGGCCATTTTATGAACTACATATAAATACTACAGGAATCTTCAAAGGAAATTCTTTTTCTAAAGCTTTGGAATGGAAAAAATAATTTAAATTAAACAAAGCGAATGTTATTAAAATAAAGCGATTTTACAGGATCCAGTTTTCTTCTATTTTTTTCACGATCGATCTTCCTGTTTTTTTGAAAAATATTATTAGCAACCCTGGCTGTGTTATCATTAAAAACTATTATATCTCAAAATAATGAAATATATATATATATATATATATATATAATATTTTTATATATATTTCATGGAGAACCCCAGTTCTCAGAGTTTGATAAAAGCTGTTCCTATTAAATTCAATTTTAAAATAACATTTTTAATAGTGTACTTAAAATGATTTTTTTTAATACACTTGACAAAAAAATTCAGGAGAACAGAGTATAAAGTCTAAGTATAAATAAATAGATTTCTGTCTGTCTGTCTGATTCTTATGGACTCGGAAACTACTGAACATGAAAATTGGTATATAGGGGTTTTTGGGGCCGGGGAAGGTTTTCGTGATAGTTTGAGACCCCTCCGCTGCCATTCAAATGAAACACAAATTTCTGCATTACCCGAAAATAAATCATACAAATGAAACCAAATTTGGCATATTGAGGTTTTAGAGTGCAATAAATGTTTCTATGATGGTGAGACTCTCCACCCCCCCCCCCTCTCTAAGGGGGGCTGCCATACAAATACTCGAGAATTAATCAAGCAATTGAAACCAAATTTGGCATGTGAAGGTTTTAGGGTGCAATGAATGTTTCTATGGTGGTTAGACTCTCCACCCCCCTCTCTAAGGGCCATAAAAGTGAACAACAAATTTATGCATAACTCGAGAACTAATCAAGCAAATGGAACCAAATTAAGCCTATGGAGGGTTTAGGGTACAATAAATGTTTCAATGGTGGTTAAGCACTCCACCCCCTCCCTAAGAGGGGGCTGCCATACAAATGAAACACAAATTACAGGGGGCACACAAACACAAACTTCTGCATAACTCGAGAACTAATGAAGCACAATTTGGGATGTGAGGGTTTTTGTGTATGAAAAATGTTTCTATGATTTTTCTGAAGGAAAAGGGATAATTCGTAAAATTAAATTTCCATATGTTCTACAATTACATAGTGACAAGTGCTGTTAGTCCATTTAATGTTTGCGCTAGCGAAATTGATCTGTGTTCGAAACTGGCAATGGATTTTAATGTAATGAAACGCACTCCCATATCTTCTTCTATCTATACCAATAAAACAGTATCGCCGAATGTGTTGATAAGAGTAGAACTCGAGGAAACAATTGTCCGGTTTAGGGTTGTCTTTCTTCTATCATATTTTCTGTATCAAACATTTATTCCATGTAACGGAGAAACATGTTATTTTATTTTTTATTATTATATATTATTATTATTATTATTAATTCGTTTATTTTTACAGGCTCAGTTACTTAAGTTTAAAGGAGCCGAATTCTTAAATAAAATTTTAAAACTATATATACAAACAATTTTCTTACATCTATAGTTAGTAAGGTGGGTAACCGATTACTCGCGGTGTACTCGAGTTTAGAAGGGTGACATATTTTTAGGAGAAGGCTGGAATATAAGAAACTCGTTACAATGTTGATGAACACTACTATTATTCTATTTATATCAAGGGGACGAATTACCCGCAAAGAAAGGAAAGGAGGGTATACGAATATAGGGACAATCACACACGAAGATCGATAGCTTTAAGGAAAACATATATATGGGACATGTAATCAAGGTCTAACCGAGCCAACACATCTCTCACCGGCACATTGGGTTGTCTTCCTCGAGCCCGAAGGGAGTTCTCTAAATTCGATCTGGCAATAAGAAACATGTTATTTGCAAGAGGTTTAAAAATCTTGAACGAGAATTGTGTCTGAAAATAATCTGATATTATAATGATGAGTTTTGTTAGAAATACTAGGAATTTTATAGTAAAAGGTAAATTCAGCGGGGTCGATTAGAAAATCAATTAATGAACAGTTCTGTGATTGGACCCATGAACTTGCTCATAGTATGAAAACGTGAATGTTTGGAGGTATTAACAAAAAACAAATGTTGGGCGGGACGTAGTTTGGCGGGTCAGCTAGTATCATAATAAAAACGGTGATTTCAACAATTTTTCATCATAAGTATCAAGTTTCGAAAAAAAAACGCAGCGATTCGGGTCAGCGGCCGGACGATTTGTCGTGGAATTGCTCTATTTATTGAACTATTCAATTCAACATCAAAGACGAAGGGATAATTTTTCATTCAAACAAAAATTCTCTGTATGGAAAGGTCCTACAAGAACGTTCCAGGAATCAAATGAAAGCCATCCCAAAATCGAAGAGGTCGTGTAAAAATCGGCTGATTTGGGATGGAATTTCTCTATGCTAAAATAAACCGATTGTAAAATGTGTTATTGCTTATTGTTTCTCAGAATTCCACTGTTTCATTGGATTCTTGTTTGACCAATAGGAAACTGGCAGTGAATCCTATGCATTAATTAATTAATTATTCAGAATTAGTTACATAATTTCTTGCTTACACTGAACTTATGAAACCTTCTTTTTGACTTAGAACTACCTCTTTCAGTGAGGGTACCAAAACAGAAAGCAGGTCTCGTTTCCATGTTGACGTTGACGTTTTGCTGCGAGGACATTATGATGTTTTGTGTACCAATTGAATCGGAAATTATCTAAGGTATGCTATACATTACAACCCCCTAGTCTGTACATGATTATAGTTGATGAAAACTGGAAGTATTACCATTTTCCCATATATCTTCCCATTCTACCCATTTGTGTACTTACCTAACCTTACCGTTAATAAGGATCAACATTGATTGCATATATCGACGAGGGACTATTTTTATATACAGGTAAGCCTGTTTTTGTGCGAGGGATAGGGACCGCACAAAAAATCGTACTAAACTTCAACAGTAGCTTCAAAAATAGTGTTCACAACACAACTTGAAAAAAAAAACTTTCTTATGCGGTGGATAGAGACCGCATAAAAAAAGTTTCCCTAAGGAAATAACCCAAATCCTAATGATTCTATTCGTGACCAACATTCGATTTCCTTTTCACACAATAATAAGCGGCCTACTCACTTGCGCAGATCATAAAATAAACTCTTTGCTCCTTTCAATATGCTCCTACTGACACCTTTAAACAAACAAAACAAAACATGAGAATGGGAAGTATCTGACCAGGACTTATGTAGAGCGATGAAATACATATCAAAGATAGAAAAAAAATGATCGATGACTTCATTTTGTTTTCAAATACCGCACAAAAAAATTACACATAAAAAAATCGCATTAAAAACGCCCAAAAACAGGCTTTACTGAAATGCAAATGCAGAGAACAAACACATGTTGTGTGAACGGACACCGTGAAGACAGGAAGTATTTCAAAATAAGCCCCGCCCGATAACAACTTGTTGAATCGTCCGTGGCGTAAAAGCAGAGTGCTTGCAATTCCTGTTTTCTGCTAAAAGATCTTGCTACTGCCAGCGAGCAGCATTTCTGCATAATCAGTTGCAAAAATCTCAATTTTCTCCGACCTTGATGTCGCGTAATGGTCGCTGATCTCGCTCCTAGTGGTGAAGAAACATGGTTTTGCTAGTTTGCCATACAAACTTGTCAATATGCTTTGGGATGGCGTTTTCAAACTGAGCCGAAACTGTAAAGAGGTATCAGAGGTAAATTGAGATAATTATATGGGCGGTAAGTTAAAAAGACGCCGCATGAGAAAAAAAGTTTGTCTAAAAAGGCTACAATTGTGGGAAAAAAGCTCACGATTTTTGCACAACGATGAGGCATAATCTTACAGAACTCTTCATCCTTTCCAAAACTCAAACTTTCAAACCCGTTGGAATTGAATACACATAAACAAAACTCCCACAGTCAATGTGGAAACAACAGCTAGCAATAAATCAATGAGAGTACGGAACGTCTCCGTGCAATTTGTCTGTTATTTTCCAATCCGCGGTATGAATGGAGCATGTTTTTCATTTTCGGTAGCACTCTGTGTTCATCCATTACCAACCTTTCCTCTGTGAGACACAACGAACTCATCGCGTCCCTAAAAGGAACCAATTTGCCGAGCAAGCGAGCGAGACTATATAATCCAATTGAATCCATGTTGATCGAATCTGAAATCAATTGATTCCACTGAACGGGAAAGACAAGTCGACAAACGAAATCAATCATAATTTTGGACCGTAAGCCCCTGGAGGGTGCTGGAAGTAGATAAACAAATCAGATACAGATCGTAGAAAAGCCACCGTTCACCATATCGAACCCGACGATTGAATCAAAATCTCTTATTTACGACGAAAAGGTCATTCCTGCTTAGTTAGTGGATTTTTGGAATGAGTAATCAATTAAAAGTTGCACAGCATCCCTCCTCCGACCAGCGATGGCAGATTTTCCGAATTGAGGAAACGATATACGTTGGCCCATCCCCAGTAGCACGTGCACAGCTCAATGAATGAATGAACGGAAACCTTTCATCATCATCACTATGAAATTCACCCACCCACACTCAGAGATAAACGAGCGCCTCACCGGCAGAAGAAGCGACAGTTTTATTGTCGGGAGGGAAATTTTCTTTTTTATAAATTTTCGCAATTTATAGCATCAACAGCAGCATCGCAATCGGCAGACACTGAACTTCAAAAATGTTTCTCAGTTGGTGTAAAAATAACACTCTATCGCGTCCGGAATAGTGCAATCCGCACAAACGCCAGACATTATTGGATTGAAACAGGTGCAGAGTCGCGTCAGGCGGTCGAAACAAGCGCTATGTTTGACTGCGGTTGGATACTTCATAACACCGCGGTCTCAACCGGTCGACTTCTGAGCGGTATTTGGATTAGTAAAATAATTGTATAGTCTCGTCGAAGTGAAGTATGGTTTCAATCATACTTTTAATTGCTTCTAAATTGTTTCTTGGTACACTCAGAAAAATAGTTCGAGAGCGATATCAGAACATGTAAGATTGATTGATTAGGTTCATTTACGTCGGTTTCAATCACGATTAGATGTGGTTTTGTAGGGGAAACTTAGTTCTTAGATATTTATCTGAACCACGATTTTGAAGATTAATTTGAAACGAGATAAGTGGGAGAGATCCCATTAATTAAACTGATCGATTGGCAATCGGTGCCCCAATTGAACAAACATTGTGTATTTAACTGGATAATTGATGTTGCTCGTACTGACTTACAAAATATCTGGCCAAAGTTTTGTTTACACATACCACATCAATGGCAGCCATTCAGTAGCAGCTGATGTTTACAAAATAACCTATCAACTGCTGAGGTTTTATTGCTGTTTCTTATTCCTCTCGGGAACCATCTCAAAACATTTGCCAAGTATCGCACCTCTAGTCCCACGCACTTTTCCAAACATGTGCCAGCCAAAATCCTGTGTTAGTTCGGGAGAGATGGTGATACAAAGCTAGTCGAGTAGTCGGCAATATCATCCTCCTCGTCATCATCATCATCATGGACTATGTTTACAAGTAGCGTATAACAACGAGATCACGAAGTAAAAGTAAACATAGTCCACTCGCGCGGAATATTTTTTTGTAGCATCCACACATGAGATGAACCAAAATGGCAGGGGTGAATTCGATTTTTTGATACAATATGCAACTTGAATCAGGAGGATTAGAGAGAATCAATATGAAACTGAATGAATGAACTGAAACCAAATGAAACCAAATCAGCGTATAATATATTTAGAAATGTTCCTCGCAATTTTTAACACTCCTACACTCGCGCATTGGTCTGTCAGACCGAGAAATCAATAATTTGTTCATTTCTCAGAAGATATCAACACTATGAATTATATTCAGTTGCTAACTTTTAATTAATAACAGTGAAAAATTTGAATTTCGTTATTTGTGTTGGAGTATCAAAAATTATTCTATTTTGAGGAGGCTGAATTAGATGACTATTAAAACATAATAAAGACGGAGAAAACATATTTTTCGGAGTTTTTTCATTCAATCATACCCTCTCCGTCAAATAAATGCCAATAAAGCCTGAAAAATACACAATGGCAACATTACAGAGAAGTTCAATTTTCGGTCTGTGATACCGTACGCGAGTATACGTGTTATGATTTTGCACACGAGTACAGGAGGGTTAAAAATTATCGAAAACTGATGCTTGACCGCTTTAGTATAATGTCCTATTCAGTTTCGATCCTAGGTTTGATGTTGGAACTTGTACTAATAGATGGAAAGGGGTGTTAGTGACTTGATTGATTTTTCTTCATCAACTTTTTCTTTGGTTAATAACTCAACTGCAGAAACGTTCCAATTTGAGTTTGCTAAAAAATCCTATAGATGAAAATTCTGACATATCTTCCACATCGTCAAATACAGCTGGGAATGGGTTTGCAGCTAAGTTATGACCAAAAGAGAGAGCCGATGTAGCGAAATCGATGATATCACTTACACCCCTTTCACTTTGAGCCCCTCAAGTATAATCAGAATCATAATTTCTTAAGTAAACGATAGCAAATACATTTAATTCTTAAACAGGGTTTACCCCTCGAACGACAATTTATTTTCCGTCAGCACTGCTCTGGTAGACGATTTAATTTTCAGCTGGTCAGCTGGGTTAAGCTCCAAACAAAAGTTCAAAAACTCCATGACAATGGTTTTAGTCACCAGACAGCGAAAGAAACGGCGCGCATCAAATTTTTAAACATACTTCCTCGAGCCCGACTGACCCGGTTATTTTTATTCAAATTAATGTTTACATTTATTTCCTTATTTACTAACTTAAATTTAAGTCGTGCTAGAATCGTACGCGCCTGCGCTGACCTTGCACGCATCCTGTTCTATAACAAACAGAGCGAAATCAAACTCCGCGTTGTTGCCCCTCCGGGGGTTTGGCGAATAAATAAAAACTAAAGTGTAGCAGGTCCACCATACGCGGAAATAATAAATGTAATCAGGGCACTTCAATAGTAACGCCTCTTCCGCAACTTTTGAAACAACTCAAGGAATGTGAAATGAATATGTAAAGGTGATCAACAATACCAAATATTATACTAGAAAATAGAAGTGCTTGATTGTTTGCGAAATAATGAAAACATAGGGACTTTATAAACCTTTGAAACATGTTGGCGATACTGGCAGCACTTCGGGCAACGCCAAGAAACGTCCGACCATCGATGGTTTAACACCTGCAAACTGATTTATGTATGTATGAAGTAATTGAAAAAATGAAGAATTGAAATTAAAACGAAATAAATTTACAGCAAAAGCTAGGTTACACGGAAAAGCGAAAACGGTGTAGCTCACTCTGAAAGAAAACCGGGAATCACAGCATCCCTCAAAAGTTTCGGGAACACATGTGAATCCGTAAAAATATCCTGTAAAACTACTATAAATCATGAAAAGACGATTTTATTCATATGTTTGGAAACATTTGAAACTAACTAAATACTACCGAATTCATCGAAAATTTATGGGAGATTGACGTAAGTTTGCCGAAAAAGCCATACAAATTTGTTCTTTCACTATTCTTCATAATTTTCTAAACGGCACAGTCATCATCATCATTCAAATGTATGCCACGTTTGAAAAATGTTCTCATCATCCCACAAAAATTATCGAGTATTGGAAAATGTACTAAATTTTCATATGATCACGCACGAATCAATTTTTAAATATGTTTTTCAATGCAGTTTACAAACAGTGTGAGTGATTTGAAGAGCTTAAACGAGCAGTATACTATACGTAGAACGAGATACACACTACAACATGACGCAGCCTGGTCGAAATCACCCCGAATGGTTTATTTGAACTGATTGAGAGTTAAAGATGACTTACGAATTGGAAACTTATTGTAATTCATGTGAAATTGACGTTAATTTTGTAAAGGAGTGAGAGTTTTTTCATCTGGTTCCATAGTTATGAAACACTGGAATTTTAGTTTTTTGAATATTTCGCGCCTGAACAGAACAATAAAGTTCAAATGGCCAGTCTTTTAAATGAAGATAGTTATTATATCCTACACTATATACTTCAATTCAACCGACTTCTTACATATCTTTGGAAACTCAGAAATAAATAAGTGGTTCTATAGGTTCTGGAAGATCGAAAAAATCGTTTTTTTCGACCTTCCAGATCGGGGTCCCCCCTTAAGTGTACGGTTATGCAATTTAACTTGCTCCAATAAAGTTATTGAAATACAGAGGAATAAGAATAAATGTATCATTTGTGAAGCTTAGATGATGCATGAAATCGTCGGTTACTCTAGAGTTGTTTCATCAATCATCCTACGAAATTGTCAAGTTATGTGTTACCCAACAAACAATCATTAGCTGTTTAGCTGTTATTAAACAAATCAGTTGAATACCGTTCGAACAATAGCATTGAGTGCTTATTAAGATGATTTGGTGAGCTATACTTTGTATGAGAGATTATTTAGACCAAATTAAAGTTTTTGTTAAACCAGTGATATTTACTTGGATAATCTGCCAGAGAAACGTGTTGAAACGTTTCTTCATCTACAAAGCAGCTTTTGTACAACACATATTGGCATAACAGTTTTGAGTGGTTTAACGGAGCAAATGGTTCGATTGAGGATCATCGATGCAAAGGTCATGAGTTTGAATCTCGGGCATTTTATTGATTTTTTTTCAGTGGCTCATCAAAAGCTGAACAAGTTTTATCTAGTAGTTGTAAACAGTTTCACGCCTCAAGATAGAGATATTGATTACTTTTTTCGCAGTGAACTGAAAGTCTTCGGAATATAGCCCATACATAGCCCAGAAAAGGTGAAATTGTACAGTTTTTTTCGATGAAGAAAACATTACATTTTTAGGAAAACTTCGAATTATTTATGTTCGAAGTAATCCCGATTTGATTTTATATATTTCGCCCATCTCTCAGGCAAATTGTGGATTGCTTTCCAATCTTTTTGCCGTAGAACTATGTCTTTCATTAAGAGTGCCAAATCAGAAAACAGGTCACTTTTATGTAATCAAGTTAACGTTAATAACTATTTTTGCCGCGAACGGAATTTGGCGATTTACATACCAAACCAATCGGAAAATCACTAAAATTTGTTTGATATGCTATACATTACAATCCCATAGTCTGTATATGGTTTAAATTGATGAAAATTGGAAGCATTTCCATTCCACATACATTTGTTCTGTCCATTTGTGTGCTTTCCCGAATAGAGCTGTCAATAACGAGCAACGAATGATAAATCGTAAGATGTAATGTCTCCGTGAACAAAGGAAAAGAAAAAGAACGAAGGGGAATATTTGCCTAGAGTATAAAAAGTGGAGGCAAACTTTCAATTTTAACAATACCATCAAGATGGTGAACAATTGCCGAATTAGAAATTAGGAACATTCAAAAAAATTGTATGATTTTATCATCAAAAACAGAATCAAAGATGAAAAGTTTATACTGTGTCACTTGCACTGTAAAAATATGTATTATAAAAACGAAAAATCTGAATAAAAATGCTTTAAATTTAAAAAAGCCAAACTTTCATTCTTCATGAGGAAATCGACTGAATAACTGGGCGAGCTGGGCGGTGAGGGATCGAATGCCATTCTCTAGGCAATGGAGGTAGAGGAGTGATAAGATGGATAAAGTAAAGTTTTCCAAGGGCCTTTTTGAAGGTTAGAGACGAATGAACTGAAGAAGTTTAAAGACTCAAGCAAGGAAGGAAGGCAAACTTTCAGTCTCGTTCTGTATTTAAAAATAATGCATCTTCGCTACGCTGAAACCCCATTTATATCTGCTTCCATGTGCATTGTGTGCATGCAACAATCGCCTAATTTTTTTATGCTATAATTGACGATTGTGTGGAAGTTATGCAATCGTAATGATAAATATAAACAAGGAGGGGACATAGCGGGAGGGAAATATTTAAGCTAGGGTATTAGTAATGAATCTCTGCTGAGGCAAACATTCCGCCTTTTTCCAAGCAGTTAACATTGTTCGTTTTCTGTTACCAATGCATTGAACTGACGCTATGGTGAAGCAGGTGTTAAGGTTGTGCACCAAAAAATTATATGGGGAAAACCAAGTTATTCAATAAGTTATTAATTTATTTGGGTTCGCGTGCCAGTCGCAAAACTGTTTTCAACTAGGATTGCATTTGCACTAATGTTGATCATAATGAAGCAGTGCTACTCTTTTCGAGGTTGTTGCGATTAACAGATAGAGTTTATTTCGTTTATTTAGTCGCTTGCCAGAAGCAAAACTTTCTCCACTAAGGATGACAACTGCGCTTAACTAGAGCATGTATTATTCTGCGAGCACAAGAATGAATCATCAAACAATTATCGTCAAATGATTCTACAATAGAAAAAAACATTTCAAGGCGACCAAACTGATAGAACGGTTATTTCAAAATTTTCGTAGTATTATATAATAATATCCGCAGTTTTAAACAAGCGACTTGAATTAAACTACAGCGTAGTTCTACGTCAACAATGCAGTCGTGTCTTGAACACAACCTCCTTTTTTTTTTTTGTTTCGACGAAAATCATTTGAATTTTTCGACGACTTAAGCGGCGAGCGCCGGTGTGTTGTCATACTCTAAGATACTGTGGCTTCTGAATGTTTTGAACTGATTTTTTTTTGACAAAATGACGGCCGTTTGAAAGGAGAATTCTTTTTTCTTCACATTTTGTACACTGTATGGATTTGACAACATGGCAACACTAGTTGCAAAGGCGGACCCATTTGGTTTAACACCATGTTGCGAAACCTTACCAATTAAAGCAGTTTCCAGCTCGAAATATGAGTCTTGGAATTGCTGGCTAGCTCAGTAAACCCATTTGATTATCATCGATAACCTCAATCTCACCCTCTATGCTTTCGTAGTTTCTCCATAATTCGTCAAGGTGATCTGGCGATGTGATCCACAGCTATCAATCACTTCTTGATCTTCCTCCCGGGTTTCAGCACTAATGAATTCTAATAAATTATCCAAGTTTGCGTTTCGTTCAAGGATTTCGCGTTTGGGTTGGACCACTCTGTGGGAAATAAAGCTGACATAAAAAGTATGTAACCCACTTCTTGTACACTTAACATAACAGTGTAGGAAAACGCAAAGTTTCCTAAACGCAAGATCTACCGGAAGATGATACGCTTGAGAAAAACGTTGATTGCCAAAGGCCGAGCCGAAGACAAGAGAGACAAGAGAATTTGATTCTCTTGGTTGGATGATGCATTGCATCGAGCTGAGAGATCATTCTGTGTACGATTTTTGGAGTGGAAGGTGCTTCTCGGATCGAAGCTAATAAATTCAAAGATGGCTTCTCAGCTTCGCGAGCCTGGTCACGACACACTCTAAGACAAGACCAGGCTCTGTATCTGACATCACATGAATTTCTTGTGAGTTTCTGAGCTCATGTTGCTGTATTTTCTTCCTACTTTCTGCTTTCGTTGTGACTTTTACTACTGATAAGTCTAACAATATTTCTGAGCATAAAACTCAACAATACTGTAAGAAAGTTCATCTGCTCCAATATAATGTTTACTTGTAACATGTCTTGAATGGCGTTAACGTTCCCTGTGGAACTTTTGCCGTCTCAACTATCAACTAGCGTCATTTATTAATACTTAGTTGAGATTTCTTAAGCCAAATAACACGCCTTGAATGTATTCCGAGGGGCAAGCTCTAGAAAACGCGTGACCACAGTACAAGTCGAAGAAAATTTCTCTGACGAAAAATCCCCCGGCCAAAACGGGAATCGGACCCGAACACCCGGCATGATAATGTGAGACGCTAACCACTCGGCCACGGGTGCATTTTACTTGTAACATATTAAACTTCAAAATAAAATTCTTCTAAATCCAAACACGGTCTTCAATTTTTGTTATGTATTTTTCACAGAAAACAAATACAACAGTGGTCTGTGATCTGTTTTTACAATGAATTCTCATATGTCGGGATACTGCAGACATTGGGAGGGATAAAATGGATTTTCAAGTTTACTAACCAAGCATTGAAAAGAAATTGAAAGCATCACATTAAAAAAAGGCAAGAAAAATTCGCCTCAACATAAACAATTCATTTTTAAAAAATCATTAAAACCGACTAAATTTGTTCGTGTTTCAACATTATTCGAGCTTTGGTTCTTCGCAACTTCAACTTTTTACGAAAATACGTTCAATAGAGGTAAGTATTTAATTAAACGTGCCTTTTTAACACTTTTCATGATCAATGATGATCGCTGCCCTTAGCAAATTCAAGGGCATAGATATAAGTACTCATCAAATTTTCTTAAACTATCTGATCAACAGTGAATTGCAAACAATTCTACTAACTATTATTATACCAACAGAACTCAGCCAGGCGTTACATCCCTTTTGTCTGCTCTGCGCGAATTACATCCTAAACGGTGAAATCCCACCGACGACGCCGCGTGTGAGCCGCTGTGAGGTTTCGGGAGCTTCAGTTCACACTCGCTCGTCTAACCGCTAAGACAATTCTGCGTTCCGCGCTAATTCTCGCTCACCAATCGCGCTGGCAGCCGTTTTATCGTCGCCAAAATCATTGCTCAATATGTGATGTTCGTCGTATTGTGATTGGCAAACACTCAAACGGCGGCACAAATCGCTGCCGTCATCATCGGGTACTGGTCGTTGTTGTCACGTAGCGTCGTTGTCGTCGTCGTGGTCTTCGTAGAGTAATACGCGATGATTGAATACCATCGATTGGCAGATAATTCATAATCTTATTTCGCGGTCAAGTGTGAACCACATACACGTATATAGGTCGGAATGATGCAAGTGATTCTGTCTGTCAACAGAGATTGGAAGCCAAGAGAGTATTACAGCAGTCAGGGACCGTGAACTTGGCGGGATCAGTGAAGCCGGTGGTCACCGACCATTGGTCGAACGTTCTGTTTTGTGTACGCTGAGATAACGATAGTGTGCATTGTCTGTGCGATGGTTTAATTATTTGCAAGATTGTATTTTTGGAGATTAAATTTGCAGCGCCGATAACGACTGTACACACAAGTGGATTCGCCGGGTGTCGGGATTACAAAGAATGCAATGTTTTCAAGAAAAGTTCAATGGTTTTGTTTATAGAATGTATGGGAGTAAATAAATTGCTGGTCAAATGCCAATTAAAAATTTGTATTAGTTCTCGACACCTAAAATATATAATTAGTTTATTACTCACAAACATTACGCGCTTCGTTTCAATTCCAGCAGTGAAAACAATATTCATTACGTAAACGGATCAGTGTTTCTGCTCCCGAACTGATTTTATTGCACTCAACGAGGTGATCTATATTCAGTCACTGTTTGCGATAATCAATCATCTTCGCGCGCCAAAGTCATTCATCATTTGCGGATCCCAAACTTGGCCCCGTTACCTCGGCGCCTCCCAGAGGACCAATGGCGTGTTTAGGCGTAGAATTTGCGTAACCGTCCACGGATGTGAACTGCGCGCTGTGAATCTTCGAATCTGGGAATGGAATGAAGTTCCAATAATAGAGTGTCATGTGTGTCATTAGCTTTGATTATAGGAATCCATTTACATGGATAACGACAGGCAAAGAAGAAAAAAGTTGTGAATTGGTTGCGGTTGAAATGTTGATGTTGTTGTTTTGACAGCGCGATTCGGACAAAAAATTGTTCCAATCCTACGTCAATTGTGTGGTTCTAGTCCTGTGTGATGCTGGAATAGTGGTTGTTCCAATTAGCCACAGTCTGCGGTTGGAAAATTTTGTGATGTGCCAATTATGATACTGCTTTAAAGCTCCTCAATGACAGAGAGTAAGTATGTTTTGCCGATATAAAATTAAATAAATGGAACATGATCCACACGACTCTATGTGACTTACAATTTTATCAGAAATCAAGCGTGTTTGTTTTATTTTCATAACTTCTTTTTCTGTGGATGGTTTGGATTATAAAAACATTGAGCTGTAAAACAGTCATTTATCTCTCTCAACTCCTTACCTTTAACTAATCATTTCAGATGGACGAGCGATTTTTTAGAGTCCGTCCAAACAATGAAACATTGATTACAATACTACCCATACTCTACTAATTTGATAAAATCTTAAAAACGGTTAACCTCGGGATAAAATATTATATATTATTTTAAATGTTGAATAAAATGTAGATGGCATATTTATATTAATTGGCTCAAATGGCAACGATTTCACAAAGTATTGAAATTCCATCAACTTTTGAAAATTCATATCTCCACTTTGATGAGTTCATCAAGGCACCACTATGCGTTAAACTTTATTGAAAAGAAACAATATTCATTCAAAATATATCTCAAATATATGGTTTGAGATAATCAATCCAATAATAAATTAATGCTTTAGAATGTTTGCTGAACAGTGTATTTAAAGTGTTATTTTTCCTAGATAAATTATCGACTCCCCAACAACATCGAAACCCATATTTCTAGATTTCGCATTTGTCATTTATTCATTATGTGCTTTTAGTGCTTGTCGATGAAGATGCAACTCATGCAGCTGCGAGTTTTTATATACTACCGCGGAATCAAGCGCGTTTGAATCGATCGCTCAAAAAGCAAGTGCAGTGAATAAGCAGACCAACAAATGAACGGACACAGTGAAAAGATGGCATTGCAATTCAAACTTCGCCCGCTTGCAATTTGTTGATACGGTGCGGAGCGGATACGCTTTTCCTATTTTATAACACATTTACGAGTCATCCAGCTAGCGACCAGACGGCAACGGCTGCGACTTTCGGCTTGTCTCAAGGTTGGTTTAGTTTAGTTTTTTTTCAATTGGCTTTTTCCCAGGCAAGTGACGAATGAACTGAGATTGTTTAAATCCATCATATTTCAAAACATCGTCATCCTTATATTACACAGAAGAAGGAGAAGAAGAAGAAGAAAAAAATAAGAAGAAAAGAAGAAGACTAAAAAGAAGATAAAATAATATACGAATTGATAAACAAGCGGATTGGATCAAATAATTTCGTAGTCCTACATCAATAATTCGATCGTATCCTGGACACCTTCTATGATTCGTTTAGAAAAGCTAAATGATTTTGCACACGACTTCTTAGAAAAATCATGCAATTCAAATTGGTCATATGATAATAAACATTGTTGTTTTGGGTGGTTGCCACTGTGTGTACTAAAATTTAAAAAAAAAACAACGGTGAGGCTCCGGTCCAAACTGGCGGTTTCTCCCTAATTTATAGGAAATACTCAATGGTTTTGATTTTTTATGTTATTTATGTAAAAAATTCGCAGCTGTCCAAAAATTAAAAACAAATATAATCTTTGGTCCCGTTAATCCTGAAACCACAAAAATACATTTTACAAGTTACAAGTTCATTTACATACCTTTCATTTTCTTGTAATACTTAATTGTATATGAGAAATCGATCCAACAGCTCGAAAGCAACAAATTTTCAAAAATTAATATATTCTACAAAAAAGCGATAGTCACTATACCGATATAATAAAATACTAAAACACCGGAATACCAAAATATCAAAATATTAAAATAGGAAAAAAGTAGAATAGTTAAATAGGAAAATGAGAACATAGAAAAGTATAAAAATGGGGGGAGTAAAATAGGAAAGAAAGGAAAATAAGAAAATAGGAAAATAGGAAAATAGGAAAATAGGAAAATAGGAAAATAGGAAAATAGGAAAATAGGAAAATAGGAAAATAGGAAAATAGGAAAATAGGAAAATAGGAAAATAGGAAAATAGGAAAATAGGAAAATAGGAAAATAGGAAAATAGGAAAATAGGAAAATAGGAAAATAGGAAAATAGGAAAATAGGAAAATAGGAAAATAGGAAAATAGGAAAATAGGAAAATAGGAAAATAGGAAAATAGGAAAATAGGAAAATAGGAAAATAGGAAAATAGGAAAATAGGAAAATAGGAAAATAGGAAAATAGGAAAATAGGAAAATAGGAAAATAGGAAAATAGGAAAATAGGAAAATAGGAAAATAGGAAAATAGGAAAATAGGAAAATAGGAAAATAGGAAAATAGGAAAATAGGAAAATAGGAAAATAGGAAAATAGGAAAATAGGAAAATAGGAAAATAGGAAAATAGGAAAATAGGAAAATAGGAAAATAGGAAAATAGGAAAATAGGAAAATAGGAAAATAGGAAAATAGGAAAATAGGAAAATAGGAAAATAGGAAAATAGGAAAATAGGAAAATAGGAAAATAGGAAAATAGGAAAATAGGAAAATAGGAAAATAGGAAAATAGGAAAATAGGAAAATAGGAAAATAGGAAAATAGGAAAATAGGAAAATAGGAAAATAGGAAAATAGGAAAATAGGAAAATAGGAAAATAGGAAAATAGGAAAATAGGAAAATAGGAAAATAGGAAAATAGGAAAATAGGAAAATAGGAAAATAGGAAAATAGGAAAATAGGAAAATAGGAAAATAGAAAAATAAGAAAATAGGAAAATAGGAAAATAGGAAAATAGGAAAATAGGAAAATAGGAAAATAGGAAAATAGGAAAATAGGAAAATAGGAAAATAGGAAAATAGGAAAATAGGAAAATAGGAAAATAGGAAAATAGGAAAATAGGAAAATAGGAAAATAGGAAAAAAAGAAAATTGGAAAATTGGAAAATTGGAAAATTGGAAAATTGGAAAATTGGAAAATTGGAAAATTGGAAAATTGAAAAATTGGAAAATTGGAAAATAGGAAAATAGGAAAATAGGAAAATTGGAAAATTGGAAAATTGGAAAATTGGAAAATTGGAAAATTGGAAAATTGGAAAATTGGAAAATTGAAAAATTGGAAAATTATAAACTTGGAAAATTGGAAAATTGGAAAATTGGAAAATTGGAAAATTGGAAAATTGGAAAATTGGAAAATTGGAAAATTGGAAAATTGGAAAATTGGAAAATTGGAAAATTGGAAAATTGGAAAATTGGAAAATTGGAAAATTGGAAAATTGGAAAATTGGAAAATTGGAAAATTGGAAAATTGGAAAATTGAAAAATTGGAAAATTGGTTAATTGAAAAATTGAAAAATTGAAAAATTGGAAAATGGAACATTGGAAAATTGGAAAATTGGAAAATTGGAAAAATGGAAAATTGGAAAATTGAAAATTGAAAATTGAAAATTGAAAATTGAAAATTGAAAATTGAAAATTGAAAATTGAATATTGAAAATTGAAAATTGAAATCAATTACCGCGTCATCTCGTCGGACATACAGCGCTAACTCGATTATATACAGTTTTTGAATTGTTTCACTGTATATAATCGAATCCTGTATATAATCGAGTCAAAAAAAAATTTTTTTATTTGTTATTTTTGCGTGTATTTTTTGGTTTTTGACAATAAACAATTCTGATGCTTTCATTTGAAAGATGAGAGAATTTAGTACAGGATATGGTAGTGGAACAACTAAATGAGTGGATTTTATTAACGTTTTGGGAGTGAAAAACTTAAAAGTAAAAATTTTTAATGTGTTATTATTATTTTTATCCTAAAAAATCATTTTAATCTAGATTGTTTCTATCAATTAAATTGAAATTATTTAGCCGCTCTACAATTTGTTCTTTGACGCCCAACTTCTATCTTTATTAATTTGGCTGCAATATAAACAATTCCTGGTGAAAATTCAAGCAAAATCTTTAAAAATCACGATTTTAAGTCACTGTATATGTAATAGACACTTCAACTTCACCTTAACGCTGAAAGGTTTCATTTCTTCTTGAATTAAGCCATATTTGAAATATGAAAAAAAATATTTTTTTCAAACTGTATATAATCGAGTCCAAAATTGTATATGATCGTATCACATATAATCGAGTCTGTATATAATCGAGTCCGACCTGTATACAAATTTCTTAAGTTATTGTCTCATCTACCTCGCAAGTCTGGTCTGCCGATTCCCTTCCTATATACCAAACAAACCGATCCAAATAGCTTTATACACCATCAGCTGTAACTAATTTCCACGCCGCACATGTATGGTCCCTACAGATGCGACACTTGTGAAATCGTCTAACTGGTACCAGGATGGATGCTGCAAATGTATACACATATGGCGAGAGCAGCCAAACGTGTGATTTAATTTCGAAATGAATGATAATTGAAGTGACAGCACAATTTTGCGATCTCTAGTAGCAAACTGGGCGGAGGAAATGATTCGGTGCCATGAGTCCGTGTCAGCTGGTGCTTAGATATAACGAAAATTTTTCGAATAAAAAGCACAAGCAAATTGAATTGGAAAAACGTAATTTAGATTTTGCAAGAATACGGGATCCAATGAGGGATAACAGATAAGCACTTTTGAATTGCACTGATTGACTATTAACATCAATCAGAATTCAATTTGGACAATCCGCTCGATTGTGAATAGCAAGTTAAAACGGAATTCCTAACCAATTGTCACGGGACTATGTTTCGGATATTCGGTTTGGTATGGTTCGATTATAAGATATAGACAAGCGTGTCCAAAACAACGTGTAACCTAGTTCACATTGTTGCTAATCTTTTTCAACGCCTTTTTAAAAACGGAAAGCATTCTCTCCAAATCTAAAAATACACCGAGAAGCGAGCTCTGGATACTTTGGCTCGAGTCACTGCAGAATGCTAAGTAACGTTTGCATGAAACACAACGAATTATTTTGATTTGTGATGGCAGCTGTGCACGGAGAGAACTTAAATATAGCTGGCTCCACACTTTCCTGTCACACGGGCACGGGCAATGAATCAACCCGGACACTAATTCCCGTAGCCATCATATGCTACCCCGAATAATTCATGCTAATCGGTGCTGAAGTGGTCCAGTTAATTGACTCACCAAGCGATTGATTGATTGTTTAATGCACCAATCACCAATGTAGATATTGATGAATTCCATTATCGCGAACGTCATTTGCGTTTCAAAATATGTGAGTGCAAATAAATTTTGCCCGGTCGGTTGGGTGGCTAGGAAGCTGGGCATAATCCGGAAGCATTCAAGTTGAAATCATGTTTCGGTTTGATCAGGTCATCCCAAAAATAGTGCTTTCTAATATTCATTCGACTGAAAACAGTTCAGAAAACAGCAATCATCGACGAATCATTTTGAATATTATTCTCACAATTAAGGTGTTGATTTCAAATCGTACATTGTGAAGGTTACATAACTATTTTCGTGGCAGAGCTACTCTCAGCTTTTCCTTATTTTGATTCACATTGCTTGAGACATTTCTGACAGCCACAGTTTAACAGTCAGTAATGACTGCGACTAAGAATTCGGTATTTCGCGTCAGTGAGAAGTTGGGACGGAGCTATAACTGGTTTTCACTGCAAATTAAGGTTTAATTTGGAAGACTATATGAACATATGAATGACTGAGTTTAACCGAATTATTACACCGACATTTTATCCCATACAAACTCAGGCCTAAAACTGCACAAACCGTCATTTAAAATTCCACTTCTGGGCTGCCTGTTCTTTTTCACCGAATTTATCCAATGAAGTTCTTCCCGAGCTACCATTGGTTACGCAGGACGAGTTTGTTGAAAGAAAAATATGAAACACCAAACCTCCCAACCCCAGTGCATCCTATATTCTGGTAGCACGCGATAGAATACAGCAGATGCACCACAAAGTGGTCCATGTCGATGGCGAAATTGAGTTTTCAGTTCACAAAATGGATTGTTTTTCTACGCGAGTTGTTTCTCTGCGTATGCGACACAGCATGAAACGGTCCTAGCTTCTGACATTTTTGTGTAGGTACTTGCCTCCGCGGGGCCACAACTCGCGTTTGTTAACGAAGCTGTAGTAGCGCAGATACACGAAAAAAAATAAAACGAATGCTTCCTGCGAGGGCTGTATGAATAGGCAATTTCCCGAAATACAAAAATCGTCGTCATATTGAAAAACGATTTGACGGTCAAACGAATCTTGCAACGGGATCACTGCTTTCTGGCATCGAATTGAAATGAATTGTTCATACTAAATAGTTAATAGGAAATCGAGCAATCGTTTTTAATATAGAATCACGTTTAAAAGGAATGTTATGGGGTGTAAAATGAAAATCTATAAATTTAACATGTAGCGAAAAATTACCTACTCGACCGCTTCCCTATAGATCGCAGAGGATAACATTTAATATTACAATAAAACTCATTATACATCCTCCGACGTTAATCTACGCCAAGGGTTCCAAATCAGAAAACAGTTCACTTTTTTTATGAAATAATGTTGACGTTTAGAAATATGTAATAATTAATAATTTTCGCTGCAAACGAATTCTAATCATTTGCATACCAAACGAATAGGAATTTCCCTAAGATTTATTTGATGTGCTATACATGACGACTCCATAGTGTGAATATTGTTTAAGTTCGTAAAAATTGGAAGCATTTCCATTTTTCTATACATGTGAGCTTGAGCTTGAGCTTGGGTAGACTGTACACTTCGTAGTTGCTCTCCGTGATTGACCTGAACCAATCACATTGCACAAAGAACTCACAGAATGACGCTTGGGACTAGCAAATCATTCTCGTTGTGCAATTTACGGTGATTCGAGCTTTAAATGGTCAATAACGACGCCGGCCACGTCCTTACAGTCACCAGGGGAAGGGAAGGAATGTTAGTATGATATTCGCCGCCCGAAGGCCAGAAGGGTCGCCTCTATAGCGTGGTTCCCTAGCGAATATCATGGGAGGGATAATTGTTAGTGGGAAGAGGTATGAATCAGGATTCACTGTGGTAAGTGATGTGATTATGTATACCTAAATTATTGACCGCTTGACGAAACGAAAATCAGAAAATCCTATAAAACATAACACGCGGGAGATATTATCTTTAAGTATCTTGAGAAAGAAAACCTGTGGTATTAAGTGGACCGGCTATATATTCTATTATTCACCGCACGCATTTTCATCGAAGTCCAATCGCGATAGTGGAGAGTTAACTTTGGGAAACCTGAGAAGGTAACCGAGAGAATTCCGGTAATCGTCGGGCGTACTGTTATAGCACTTCGTTATAGAGACATATTGTGAAAACACGCACCTTTGTGAAGGCATTCCGAAATATGTGAAAAAATTATAGACCACCTAAAACTGTGTGGAAAACAAGTAGAAGTAAAAAATCTCCTGGCATCCATGAATACCACAGAATATCAAACCCACGTACACATAAACAGCTATGGAGGAGAAACAAACTATAAACAAAACACACAGACCTATTTTGCATTCCTAAAAATAATGCTACCATCCGTTTGATGTACCGTCGATGGGGGCGAGACCAGGCCAAAACGGAGAAAGCCACTACTAACAATATCCCCAAATACCGCGAATACTTCCGAAAGCTGCGAACCGCCTAGTAGGAGACATATCGTCAACACTCCCAACGCACAGCACTCAACTGCAGTACAAATAGTTACCGTTGAATAACTCACCAAAGTTTGATGTATTTACACATCAAACCCTGATGAATCACCAAACAACAAGCACCCGCACCACAGCTAAGCTCTATGCATCGAAAGTAGTGAAAACATGTCTCCCACCAAACGGCTCACAGCCCTCAAAAATACCCGCAATACCCGCCAAGACAATACCAACAGCAACCTCATTCGTTCCGGCCAAATCCCACCCCCATCGACGGTATGTGAGAATGAGGGGAAAATTAATAAACTTAACTGACGACGCCGCCGCCCGATCGGCTCAGCCTTGCAAGCAACTCCCTGTACGGCAGTACTACCGCTCCGCTCTCGTTATTTCCAAATAACACTCGAAGTATCTCACAGCTCTCTCCAAAATGAACAGTTTCTTCACACATACACACGCATCTAAGAGAAGAACGTCACAGGAACGGGGCAAGCCCGGGTGTTATATAAAAATGTTAAAGAGGATTGAAAAGAAATGAAGAACTTAGCTCTCGATGTGACCATTGTATAACGCCTGCAAATTCTGCCTCGGTGATACATTCACTGCGATATATGCACACACACACAACCTGAACTAAACATGAGGAAAAAAAACGCAACAATTCTGAGCCTATTCGATGAATTCAAGTAACATAAAATTAACACCATCATATCTTGAATTTTCTAAAAAAAAATCATCCGACTACAATTGAACATCGATTTTTAACGTAACTAACACAGAAACTCAATCGACATATTGTGATTTTCCCGCACGGCGGATAAAACCGAAACACGCGTTGACATGATTTTGCACGACGAAAAAAACAAACGCGGAGCGAACTAAAATACGTCTACACTCGAAGACTGCCCGCTCGGGACTCTCCATTTCCATTTTTCTATACATGTGTTCTGTTTACTCGCTGGAACGCTACGTGAGATCTTATTTCTCATAGTGGACACTCAAGTTGCAACCCTATTGACACGAAGGACGACATTTACGCTAATCTGAAGCATATTGGAGTGATTTAGTTGCAGCTGGAGCTCACCAAAAAGTCGGCCAATTGTTGAAAGCCAATCATATTAACAAACAGAGCTATTTTTAAAGAGTGTAATATCGAAGTGTGTGTATATTGTCGTTTCAAGTGCTTTTCATTTAGGTGTGATACAAACACAACATTAATTCTCTAATTATTCCACTCTGAAATAATGTCCGATGTTATATCAAGCAAATTGACTGAAACAATTTCATAGTCCCACGTCAACAATGCGGTCGATCCCTCATCACAACCTTGATAAGAATTTGTTTTGAACGGCTTAAAAATGCGAAGCATTATCTCATCAAATTCCCACGTGCTTAGTCCAATGCACAATGGTTCAGGATTTGCATTTAAGTGAAAATTAGCATTTAGAGCTCGACAGTTTTTCTCTAGACAAAAACTGTTTTCGACAAAGTTGTTACATATGATAGAGCGCTCATTTTCATGTTGCCTAAAATAGGGTGACCAAAATTTTCGATGAAATAAAAATTCTAATTTTCTTATCTCTATAGATAGAGGTAAACATAGTTCGACAATGTTGTAGTCCCAGTTATTTGAGACATCTTTGAAGAACAAATTTTCTTCCTATCTCTTGAAATAACCGATATAGCGCCTTTTTCCTAAGTTGCGTTGGGGTCACTATTAAAAAACCAGTTTATATTTATAAAACTTTTATATTTCAAATTCTACATACAAACTGTCTTCGATGAAAATACTGAAAATACTGATACAAACATTTTGTGATGCAGAACTTGTCAATATCTCAACTTCGCTCGAAGTTATTGATATTTCTTCTCAAAAAACACGCTTTCTTCAATTGCTTGCCATCATTTTTGGGGCAAACATAAAAAATATTTGTTGGCGAAATTTGAAATAAAAAATTTCACTCTATATAATAAGTGATTTTCAATTATATGTTATTTTTTTTGTATTTAAGTAAATTAGAATTGAAATCATGAATTTTTGGTTGAAAACCCATCAATAACTTTGAGCAGGATTGAGATATTGACAAATTCTGCACCGCAAAATGTTGGTATTGATTAGCTCTAAAAGTCGCACGAAAACAATTTTAATGAAGAATTATAAATATAAAAGTTAGAGTTAAATAGCCGGTTTTTTTGTGGTTACCCAAATGCAGCTTAGATAAAAATCAACTTTGTGGAAGATATTTATTTTTTTAGACAAAAACTGTCTTAGACAAAGTTGTTACACATGATAGAGCGCTCATTTTTATGTTATCAAAAATAGGGTAATCAAAATTGTCGATGAAATAAAAAATCTAACTTTCTTATCTTTATAGAAAGAGATAAACATAGTTCGACAATATTGTAGCCTCAATTATTTTAATCAACTTTTTAGAACGAAACTTTTTTCTATCTTTTAAAATAATCGATTTAGCGCTTTTTTCCTAAGTTGCATTAGGGTGACCATGAAAAACTGTTTTTTTTGCTCTTTCAAATTCTACATCAAAGCTGTCGTACGACTTTTAGAGCTTATCAATACCAACATTTTGCGATGCAGAACATGTCAATATCTTAATCCTACTCAAAGTTATTGATGGTTTTTCACCCAAAAACTCATGATTTCAATTTTAATTTACTCAAACACGTAAAATAACATAGTTTTGAAAATCACACATTATGTAGAGTGAACTCTGTTCTTTCACATGCCGCCAATAAACTTTGTTTATGTTCGCCCCAGAAAGAATGACAAACAATTGCGGAGAGCGTAGTTTTGAGAAGAAATATCAATAACTTTGAGTGAAGTTGGGATATTGACAAGTTCCGCATCACAAAATGTTTGTATCAGTATTTTCAGTATTTTCATCGAAGACAGTTTGTATGTAGAATTTGAAATATAAAAGTTAGAGCAAAAAAAAAAACAGTTTTTTAATGGTGACTCCAACGCAACTTAGAAAAAAGGCGCTATATCGGTTATTTCAAGAGATAGAAAAAAAACTTTGTTCTAAGAAGATGTCTCAAATAACTGGGACTACAACATTGTCGAACTATGTTCACCTTTATCTATAGAGATAAGAAAGTTAGATTTTTTACTTCATCGAAAATGTTGGTCACCCTATTTTAGGTTACATAAAAATGAGCGCTATATCATATGTAACAACTTTGTCGAAGATAGTTTTGCCTAGAGAATAACTGTCGAGCCCTATGTTCTAATTTCCACTTAAATGCATCTCCTTAACCATTGTGCATTGACACAAGTAATTAAGTTTGAGTTTTTAGAAAACCGAAAAAAATGGTTTTTTGTCAAAAATCCACTTAAGACGGAAAAAAAGACCGAGTGCCAAAAAGTTTCAAGACATTCTCAATTGTAAGACATTTGGCATCAATTATTTTCAGATCCCGATTTCATGTACTCCTTCCTTGGATGAGTTTTCGGGTTTCAAAAAACTTTCAAATTTTGATATCTGCGACACTAGAATATGAATAAATAAATATAATAAAAAAATATGACGCCTTTGGTCCCGAGACCATGAAAACCGTAAAAACAAATACAATCAATAATTATGAAAACAAAATCCATTTGTTTTGCAAGTCTAGTATTTTTTCAAAGAAGAATAGTTCATGGCCCTTAATTTGATATGTCGAATTTGTCGAATATGTCATCAGAATCGTTGCGGTAGTTCCAAAGTTATTAATTTTTGTAAAAAGTAATTTTTGGAAAAAAGAGGAAAAAATTTATTGTTCGGACCACCGTAAAATGGAAATGGTTACCCTAATGAAAAAATAAGGAAAAATACGGGTCTAATGTTTTGCGAAAAAGAACAAAATTACCACTTTTCACGAAAATCTGATAACCACTCTATCGGTTTGACATGGAATGGCTGTATAGATATGGAATAATGGTGGGACAAACATATAATCGCTGTATCTGAGTTGATTTTGATCTAAATTCTTCTAATAGTAATTTTGAAGGTTACAGGCGAATGAATTTTATAACTCAAAAACTTTTTTTCGTTGCAACCCACAAAAAAAAAGAATGATTCGATTCATTTTCAAATAATATCCAAAGTGATAAATAATCGAATTGAATTAAATTATTTCGTAGAACTATTTTAGCAATGCGGTCGCTTTGTGGAAATCCCCCTCAATATTTTTTGGCATCTATATGATGTGCTCAGAGTATGTAGGAAAAAAAGCGGGCGGACTGTAGAATTAATGCACGAATACTGGGAGAACACACTCACCGGAGAAACGGTTTCTTCTCTTCGCTGGTGGGCATGAAGTGAATAGATTGATGGAATCTCTCATTCATACAAGCTGTTTCTCTGAGCTTTATAGTCTCTGAGAGAAACAGCTTATAAGCATATTATACTTTTGCTGGGCCATTTAAAACCGTATGATTGGAAACTATAGTATTTGGGCGACTTACAAAATAAAATTCATAGTACTTTTGTTATTCAGTATCAGAAATACAGAAACAATACACATAATACACTAAAATACACAAACTGAGGGTTAACTAATCTACAAACTGACGTAGGTGTTACCTCAATTTTTAAGAGCACGGTCAAGATAAATCCATTCTCGCTTAGAAGGTGCGTATTACACACTTCTCCTATATATGATGCATACATCCGGGGATCATTATTAAGTTCAGATGAGCAATGGTGAGCAGCTTATGTGCTAAATCCAACATAAGACGCATGGTGTTGGTGTCGATATTTTTGATTAATCCTACTCACTCGAATGTGTGAAAAGAAGTATTTGCAGCCATGCGATTCGGAAAAAAATATCGCATACTTTCTCTTGCAGGGAAATTGACACAGTTCTTGGAAATACTTTCGTACGCTTTTGCTCTGGCAAAAACAAAGTTTCCCGAATAAATAACCACGGCACAATAATGAACTTCCAGTTCGGAAAACAAAACGCCACACAAAGTAATACAAAACTAGCCAAAGCTGTCACGCAGTCCATTATCGACACGTGTCCCAGTAACCAATAACATATCGATAAGACATAGAATGTCAGCAAACGCGAGTCGAATACCCGAGTCTCCGGCGCTCATGAATGATTCACACCTTCCGGACTTCCGACAGCGAAATATATCATAATCTTCATAAATATTCATTGTGTAGAAAAGATGCCACCCAGTGTAACATGTGTCATTTTCCCATGCGGGTGTTCGTTATTAAATTCGCAAAGCCTTATCGATGCGTCTAGTTTTGTTTACGTTTCCTTCGCTGAGATCCAGCTGAGGCTGTGAAGAAATCGGGCCAAGTGCGAGTACCAAGAGGAATACTAACAATTTGAATTTTCATTTCAAAAACACTTTTTTTTCGATCCTTCGCTTTTGCAAATTTAATGTAGCTTTGCTCGAAACATCGTTTGTAAATCAACGGAGGGCTAGGTCATATACAGCTTATCTATAAATACAAAATCGTTCACGATGAGATCCGGCCATTAGCATCAATCGCTGACACAGTGCAAATCGAGCGAGAAATTGAACTGCTGTTGGATAGATTAAGCGGAGATACATTTTAAAGTCGAAGACATCACAAACGTTAAATGTTTTTCATCATGACTAGTAATAAAATCATTCGCATGGGTGTCGTTTGTACCAGTGAGAGTCACGTTCCCCACAAACGCAAAGGAAATTTAATAAAGGGTGAAATTATTCATGACAAGAAAAAGTTTTCCGCACTTCGCGTCATTCTCGTCGGCATTGAGATATGTTTTTTTTTTTCTCCTGGCTGCGCCTTTTCTCCGAAGTCTCGCAACATTGAGACAATTGTGCAGGCGGCGGTGTTAAAGTGGAATGATAAAATTTTCAAGCATAACGTTCACTCTACGCCGAAAAGAATGTTATGGAAAATTTAAGCTTTTGTCTGGAAAAATCCGAACAAAGGTTTACCGGAATTAAAGAGTTCAAAAACATCGAATGTACAATGTCCGTGCTCATTGAGGGTGAAGGAATCAAAAATTCTATCGGCTACTTGCAATATAAATATTGACACAATATTGCCGAACACATGTATTAAAGTGTTTTCAGCTGGATTAAACATTTTACTCGCAGCTAACTGATCCATTCATAAACTGCGTCAGAAACTCATTTGTTCGCGGTCAAATGTTTACAGGTTCCTCATCGAGGAGAAATGTTTATTTTTTCATTATATTATTTACTCGTATTTATCTACTTTGTTGAAATTGGATCACTAGAATACTTCAGCCAAGAAGCTGCAGTGTGTAGCATTTTTATGGACATCTACCGACAATTACAACTTTTTGTCACTTAATTTTTATTTAATATGTTCGTTCGCTAGTGTTTCTGAAATCTGATCTGACGAAAATTAGACGATTGATTCAAATGATCGAGTTAACACTTCAATACAGCAATTGCATGCCTAACCAAGTTATCGGTAGTAATTTTCTGATTTTCATGAAAAGTGGTAGTTTTGTTCCTTATCATAAAATATTAGACACGTTTTCCTTTATTTTTTCATTAAGGTGCCTATTTCCATTTTAGGGTGGCCCGAAAAATCATTTTCCCTTTTTTACAAAAATGACTTTTTATAATCTCATAATTGTCGAGCTACCAGACCGATTGAGTTGATTGACATAACAAATTAAAGCCACTGTATTTTTTGAAAATATATTACACTTGCGATTTTGTTTTTGTAATTATTTTTTTATCCCATTTGATTATTTGAGGCTCTTCAGCAGTCAACTGTAACAGAGTCGAATTTTAATCGTGTAAATGTCACATGTTTATCATATCTATAAATAGAACATTACGCTGTTGCCATTTTTCGGCGTAAGAGTATTCCTTCTATACCATTACATATGGTACATTTACAGAGTAGCCATTCAGGCGTAAGAGTATTCCTTCTGTTCTTCCATTTTCAAGTTAGACCACCGGACAGCGGAGACAGTTGATATGATCAATGTTGAGTTATCAATAGAACAGCAACCCGAAGTTTCATGCAGAGCAGAGAAGTTGTATGGATGAATCGATCTTATTTCGACCGTGGATCGATCTCCATCGCTGATGATTGTTGCGTGGACGTAGTTATTCTGTAACAACCCAAATATGGTCAATGAGGGCCATGAGTTTTGAACACACGATCGATCGCTTACTAAGCGAACGAGCAACCAATGTGGCTACGAAGACCCCCATTTTGTAATTATTGATTGAATTAGTTTTTTTTTTACAGTTTACTTGGTTAAAGATGGAGGGCGCTATGTTGACATAGGACTATGTCTATGTCTATACAGGGGTGTCACTCCACGAAGAATGTAACGATTCGTTAAGAGTTTTCAGTTCTCAAAATCATTATCGCGACATATTATGTGTTCATTAGACAGTAAATTTATCCAGCATTTTTTTGCTTGTAACAGTAACAGAAAATATAGCAAAAAAGTTAAACAATTTGACGATTGAAATGGGTATGTTTTTTCGATTGCACTAACTAATAGCTTGAGTTGTCGCGATCTTAATATATGTGTGTCTTCCTTAGAAGCATGCTTCACTTCCTCGAATGCACTTGCCCATTCTCCTTTCCCTTTCCTATACATAAGCAGAACTAAGCATCCAATGAGATCAGTACATTACAGCAGCTACACGATCCTTCCCAAGAGAGCTCTCATGGCCATAGGATACTCAATATACACCACCTGGCTATATGGTTATTACAACCCTCTACAAACAATGTTGGCAACGAACGCACGTGGCAACGAAAAAAAATAATTTTGAAAAAATGCTATTTTTTATCTATAATATATTTTTGTAGTCTCAACTTCATTTAACTAAGGCTTATATTTTAAGATCTACAAACTATTTAGACCTGTGTTTAAAAATGATAAATGATGACTACTTGTCTGAATAATAGAATAAATAGTAGAAAAGGGTAGTAATTGCTTTAATGGTATTTTTGTGTACATTTTTGAACAGAATGTGATTCCGGATTCTACCACGTTACGTCATCTAACCCGCTCATACAGGAAACAGTTTTTTCAGTGCTTCCATTCGATGTATCAAAAGAGAAAATATTACAGACTTTGAACATCGAATAAACTCAATTCAAGTACAATTACTACTCACGATTACAGTCTTATGTCAAGATTCCATCTGTGCCCCTAGGCTCAGACCCATCAACTTTTTTTTAATTTTTTCTTTTTGAGAGCTGAGGTGTTTTACATAACAAATCAAAGAGGTTGTTTTCGTTTTCAAGCAATGATTTTTCAAAGTTAATTCATTTTTCTCCTTTTATCCAAAAATATCAAAATATCATATTGATGCCAATAAGTTAGTCTTTGTATTTGCGAAAAAAAATGCGATTGAGAATCAATGCGAATAAATTGGATTTTAGTCGCATAGGAATATTGAACGAAGACTAAAAAAAACTTTGAAAATAATAACTCAAAAAAAACATTTCTCTCATTAAGTAAAAAATCCTCAGCTCTCAAGAAAAAATATAAAAAATATAGCGCCCTCTATCTTTATCATACAAACAGTCTCAGCGATCAACGTTTTTCTAACCAACCGACACGGGGCTCAACGTGTTAGGTGACGGTGCATCAACTGGAGTAAATTTGTAAGGCATCAGTACATTCTGCTCTGTCGAAGACAATGCTTCCAAAATAATGATAAAATTGTAAAATCGAACGTTTTTTTTTGTGTGGGGTTCAAATAATCACACTTGCAAGAATAGAACAGTAGTAAACGCAATCAATACAATGGAGGCCCTTGAATCTACACTCCGTCTCATCACACGCCGCGTAGAATCAGGCCATATACAGGGTGAGCCATTTAAAGCGGAAGGATTTGTTTTTGCAATAGCAAAGTAAAGAAGTGGAATTTTAATTTTTTTTTTGAAATTCATTTATTTTGGTCCAAGGAGATTTGTTCTAACTACTTTTTGATTATGATATCTCGTAAATAACCGCCTCTGGCCTTGACCGCAAAATGTGCCCTTTTTTCGGCATTTTCCATCACTTTGCCCAATGTTTCGGCAGATATGGCAGCAATTTCTTGTCGGATATTGTCTTTCAGCGCAGCCAGGGTCCTTGGTTTACCAGTGTATACCTTTATCGGCATAAATGCCACACCACACAGTAACTTTTTGGTCGTAAAGAGGTTGCGTTTCGATGAATTGAGGGTTTTCAGTAGCATAAAACCGACAATTTTGTTTATTCACTTCTCCATTCAAGTTGAAATGCGCCTCATCAGACATTATGATTTTTTGCCAAAAGCCACGTTCATTTTTGGCCATTTTGATGGTCCATTTCGCAAAATCAAATCGACGTGGTAAGTCAGATGGGTTAAGTTGTTGAGCCATTTGAATTTTATACGGAAACATTTTCAAATCAACACGAATTATGCGTCGGATAGTGGTTCGAGCGATGCCTAACTCTTGCGAACGATGGCGACCTGATGTCGATGGAGTCTCTGCAACACTGGCTCGAACGGCATCAATATTCTCGTCGAAACGTCTTGGTCGTTGTCTGGACAGATTACTGGCATTACCAACACTACCAGACGATATAAATTTGGCATATAATCGACGTATAGTGTTGTCTCCAGGCGATGTTTTAACTTTATTTTTATTTTTCCACGCACGTTTAGTTAACACAATTGAGAAGTTATTTTGAATGTACAGCTGAACAATTTCAGCGCGTTGTTTAGGTGTGTATTGTTCCATGGTTAAAATTGTACTGAAATGACGCTTCCAACGCGGTATGACATTTGTTAATCTGACATCTCTGTCAAAAGTTATGGGGTTGCCAGATGCTTCCACTTTAAATGGCCACCCTGTATGTCCAAATGGCTTAACATTCTCTTCTGTCCGTCCATGTTTGTACGAGTCATTCATATCTGTATCTTAAATGTGTATTAAAGGAGTGTAAATTGTCCAATAAAATAACGATAAAGTATTACTCCGATAGTCAATAGTGTATGGTTTATGGTTACAAATAATTTATAAAAGTACTACACCGGAACAAGGAAAATAACATAAAATTGGTTGTTGGCTTGGCATATCACTATCAGTGAACGACGTTGTGTATTGTTCTTTTTTCTGCTGAACCGCTGAATGCTGTTGTTGATGTTGCTGTTTAGCTGCATGGATTAAACGGATAAAATCACTGGAAGTTAAGGTATTTTTAGGTTTGATTTTGCAGTTTCTGTGGCTCAAATAGGCACACATTTCTGGTTCTGTTTATTTTGCGCGTATCAAATTCTTGTTGTTTACGGTTTGTATCGACAGATCTTGTGAAAATAGAAGTGAACGGGCGTCATACACAATCAAGCCGTTAGTTCGGTCTTGGTGTATAGGTGCTGAAGTAGCTTTCCAACAGCTCACTGTGACACATATTGTTTTGGTACTAGCTTAATGAACAGATTTAGTGAAAATAGAAGCGAACAGGCGTCGTACACATCTAAGTCGTTGGTATGGTCTTGGTATATGGGTGCTGAAGTAGTTCTTTACTAGTAACCCATTGTGTGGTTTCTGTAGACTCCTAGGGCGAAAAAATAGTGTGCAAAATTGTATGCAAATTTTGAGTAGTTCTGGTTTGATGCATCAGTTTTTGGCCGGTTTTGAGTGAAACTGCGCCCTGCAAACTCAAACATACCATAAATAGAAAAAAATATAATATTAAACAGTGATTTCAGTTTCAGCAAGTTGGCGGCAGTAAACAACAACAAAATATATATATATATATATATATATATATATATATATATATATATATATATATATATATATATATATATATATATATATATATGCACTTTTCTACCCAAATCATAGTATATCTTCTATTATTTCATGCATCAATGACGATTTGCAGATACTCACGAGATATTTTGACACAAATTTGCTTTCACTAAATCTATCGAAGGAAGACCAAATACATGGTGTTCCATTCTCCGTGGAAGAAAATTCCTTTGCATGACAGCCCATCACTTGGGTCTGTAGTTATCGAAAAAGTACCCAGCTTCAAATATTTAGGATTGGTGTTGGATACCACGCTTTCATGGGGAAATCAAATAGATTTTGTACGAAGGAAGGTTGCATCTTTATGTGGTATCATGTATCATGTTAGTAAATTTGTGTCTCGAAATGCCCTTTTGACTTTCTATCATGGTTGTATTCATTTCCCATTTGCAGTATTTAATAATCGTTTGGGGTCATGCTTGTAAATCCAAGCTTCAAAATTTTGAAGTATTACAAAACAGATTCTTAAAAAAAAATTTTAAGTTGCCGCAGTTATATTCCTCCTTTCAACTGTATACAAACGCGTCGCACAGAATTCTCCCTTTACATTGTCTTTGCAAGTTGCAGTCTTACTTGTTTGTATACGACGTGATTAAAAATCAGAATATGCTTTGTAACCTCATTCTACCGACCACAACTCATGAGCACAATACTTGGTATGCTCATAATCTAATGCGTTCGAGAACCTTCACTTGTTTTTTACAAAATGACGGTCATCTGAATATTTTTTTTTTAAATAGTAAAATTCAAAAAATATATATATTTTATTATTATTATTTTATTATTCATGCGATAGAGAGATGCAGATTGTATCCATATAAATTCGACATAAATCGGTTCAGCGGAACTTGAGATATCGCCAGTTTGACAAAACTAGTTTCGAGAACAACGCGTTTGAACTTAATTGCCGTACTAGATTAGGTATCGCATCACTAAAATGACTATAACTACACAGAAAATCAATTTTTAGCACATGTTTTGGCATCCCAATTTATTAATGAGTTAAAAAAAAACAAAAAAAGTACTACTCTTCCATACTGGTATAGCATTTGTATTATATTAGGCTTTCAAAAAAGGCCTGCGGTATTTTTTTGAATTTTCATTTGTTCATAAAATTAGTTACAATCATCTGTTTTAAGTCAAATATGCGCCGTTTTGTTCGATGACTTGTTCCTAACGAGATGCCAACTTCATAATACCCCTGTTATAGACACTCGCTTCCTTATTGGCAAAAAACTCGGATAGCCAATTTTCACAGGCCTTTTTTGTGGCTAACTTCTGACTACCTAGCTCGTTCGCCATGGACAAAAACAGGTGGTAGTCACTTGGTGCAAGGTCCGGACTATACGGCGGATGCAAAAGAACCTCCCATCCGAGCTCCCGGAGCTTCTGGCGCGTCACCAAAGAAGTGTGTGGCCTGGCGTTGTCCTGATGGAAGACAATGCGGCCTCTGTTTATCAAAGATGGCCTCTTCTTCATGAGTATTACCTTCAAGCGGTCCAGTTGTTGGCAGTACAGGTCCGAATTGATCGTTTGGCCATAGGGAAGCAGCTCATAATAGATTATTCCTTGACAATCCCACCAAACACACAGCAGAACCTTCTTGGCCGTTAATGAGGGCTTGGCCACCGTCTGAGCCGCTTCAGCGAGCTTCGACCACGACCGTTTGCGCTTCACGTTGTCGTAAGTGACCCACTTTTCATCGCCAGTCACCATCCGCTTCAGAAACGGGTCGATTTAGTTGCGATTCAGCAGCGATTCACATGCGTCGATACGGTCAAAGATGTTTTTTTGCGTCAACGTGTGTGGCACCCATACATCGAGCTTCTTTGTGAATCCAAGCTTCTTCAAATGGTTAATAACGGTTTGATGACTTATCCCCAGCTCTTGGCCGATGCTGCGGCTGCTACTATGCCAGTTTTTCTCGGCTAATTCAGCGATTTTTTCGCAATTTTCGACGACAGGCCTTCCGGAGCGTGGCGCATCTTCGACGACCTCTACACCAGAACGAAAACGTTGAAACCATCGTTGTGCGGTGGAAATGGAAACTGTATCGGGTCCATAAACTGCACAAATTTTATTGGCAGCTTGAGATGCATTTTTGCCTTTGTCATAGTAGTACTGTAAAATATGTCGGATTTTCTCTTTATTTTGCTCCATATTTGCGACACTATAACTCACGAACGACTTAACCAAACAAAACACTGTCAAGGACTATATTATAGCGCGCAAAAATACCTTTCCAACAAGCTATAGTATGACTCGATACAATGAATACAACTAGAACTACGCGCTTACAACGACACCTCGCGGAAATACCGCAGGACTTTTTTGACAGCCTAATATAATGCAATATAATATAAGAGCAATATGAGTGAGCGAAATAACAGACACATTGCAAAAAAGCACGCTTTATGGTGTAATATCATCACGCATGTATGCAACAACATTAGTGACTATGTGGATAGCGTGATCGTGTAAAACAGCCTTGCACTCCAGCCGGCCTTGGTTCGATCCCAGTTGACATCGTTTGGACTTTTTTCTTTGGTACAATCCTAGTCTGAGAGAAAAAGATGTCTGCTTCCATACATAGAAACATTTTAAAACGTTTGAAAAAAGTTCTTTCATTCGTTCACTTCACCCTTCAGCCCACGAAAAAGCGTTTTTGTTTTCTGCTGAAGGTGAAATGTTTCGCTAGTTTGGATGTAGGTAAATAATTATATTTTGAGAAGTCGTTTCTAGGGTATATTCTTGATTGCCTAAACTTCAGAAATATGGACAAATAAATTTTTGATTATTGATTTACATTACGATTTGTTTGTATCACTGGTTCATACAAAACCCATATTATATGACATTGGCATGTGTTATTGTTGTCAAATTGAATATTTCCAGATCTGGTAAAAGTTATATACAAACAACTTTTGACCTTCATTCCATACTTTATCCGCAATTTGGGCCCCGCAGGAAACTCAACCGGATCGCGTTGGGCGACGAATATGTTAAAAAGATATTTCAGCGGCACTTCGAATGTTTATTCAAGCTCTAAACAAATAAAAAAAAATTGTTATGCATTCATTGTTTTATTATTTGTTTATAAATATTATAGAAATCGATCATTCCACGACAAACCGATATAGTGGTTCTAAGATTTCCGTGAAAATTGGTAGTTTTGTTCATTATCGCAAAATATTAGACCCGTTTTTTTATTTTTTTCATTAGGGTACCTATTTACATTTTAGAGAAGTCCGAAAAATCTAATTTTTCCCCTTTTTCCTAAAACGACTTGTTTCAAAAATTCATAATTTGTGAACTACTAGACCGATTCAGACGATCGACAAATCAAATTGAACCAAGATAGCTTTTTTGAAAAAATACTACACCTGCAGAAAAATTTAATTTTCTTTTCGCAATCATTGATTAGGTGTGTTCTTCATAGTTTTCATGGTCTCGGGACCAAGGGCGCTATATTTTTTCTCGAAAGCTGAAGATTGTTTACATAACATATCCAAAATCAGAGATGTGTTCCTTTTCGTTTTTGAATTACGGTCTTTCAAAGTTAACCGATGGTCTAAAAAATCATTTTCCTCTTTTTTCCCAACAAATAAGTTTTTCAAAAATTCATAACTTTTGAACTACTCCATCGTTTCAGGTATGCGGCATATAAAATTGAAGTCAATGAACTAGTCTTCTCTGAAAAAATATGACGCTTGCAAATAATTTGAGTTCTATTCGCATATATCTATCCTAGTCGCATAGGAATATCGAACGAAGAATAAAAACAAGTTTGCTTTGAAAAATCATAACTCAAAAACGAAAAATAACACATCTCTCATTTTTTGATATGGTATGTAAAAGATCCTCAGAAAAAATATAAAAAATACAGGGCCCTTGGTCCCGAAACCATGTACACTATGAAAAGCAGATACAATCAATAAACACGAAAACAAAATTCAATTTTTTCGCAATTGTAATATTTTTCAAAGAAGTCTAGTCTTATTAGCTTCATTTTTTTGTATCGATCATCGGTCAAGTAGTTCAAAAGTTTTGAATTTTAAAGGAAATAGGGGAAAAAATGATTTTCCGAACTATCGGTAATCTGTGAAAAATCGTAACTAAAAAAAGAAAAAATACATCTCTGATTTTGGGATACGTTATGTGAAAAATACTCAGCTTTCGAGAAAAAAAATATAAAAAAATATAACGCCCTTGGTCCCGAGACCATGGGCACTATGAAAATAGCTACAATCAATAATCACAAAAGCAAAATCCAAAATTTTTGTGAGTGTGATATTTTTTGATGAGTTATGAGTTTTTGAAATGTCATTTTTGGAAAAAAAAAAAAAAGATTTTTCGGACCACCCTATAATCGAAATGGAAAAATAAAAAAATACGGTTCTCAAATTTTGCAATAAGAAACAAAACTACAAATTTTAATAGAGATCTGAGAACCACTATATTGGTTTGCCATGTAATGACTGAAAACTTGAAAAACTAGATTAGAGAAGCTGCAAGCTGGAGAGGTGAGGAGGCCTAAAAAAATTAGTACCCAGACGTACCAGATTTCAATCCTTCTGGTTTTCTACAACAAAAAATCAAATGAATTCTTAATTAATAGAGATTCCGCTAAGTTATGAACCGAGTTAAAGTTATGGACGAGTGGGACAAAAGGGCGACCGTTTGCAAAAAATATGAATTTTACGGCATATTTTTTTATGACGATCCAATTTTTAAAAACAAAATAGTAAAATAGTAAAAATATTTTTGTTAGTTAATACGATGGAGAGATGTATAAAAAATTGTCATATAAAGTTTTAAATAAATCGGTTAAGTATAACTTGATATGTCAGCTTGAAAAAAGTAGTTAAAAACGCGTTTAATGTTTTAAGACAAGGCCATACCTACAGCATTTGTTTTTTGGGCAGCTGATTCCGGTCTTCGTCGACAAGATCACTTTTCTGGAAGCGTTGAGTACTGATATTTGTCTCTCCTTTGAAAATTTTCACCCGTTAACAAACAGCGTTCAAGTATTTAAGAACCAAAACCACCACATGAAATGCATCGCAAATTACTCGATTTAAATCCAGCTAGTAAGAATGTTATGAAAGCATCATCTACAAAATCAGAAGATAACTGATACCGGCAGGGCGAATTGTGGGAAAATCTTATAATAATCAATTAATTAATCAACTCGACAACATGTAAAAGGATCCCACGCAGTATTTTGATCGATTACAATAAGCCCACTAACGGTTGGCATTGGTCTCTCTGAAAATGCAATTAAAGAGATGTTCAGCAGAGTAAACATAATTGTTAATTAACGTTCCTCCATACGTGACATCGTGATATTATCCCAATGAAAAACGGAAAAATTCAATTAAATATACCCTCCAATACAGATAAACTCACAAAAAGCTCCAATAATGATTCTTTTTTTTTCTCAATTGCAGCCTTTCACTCAGCATAAATCAGCGATGGATGGAGAACGTAAAAAACTAGTGGAAATCAGCGCCATGTCTTCATCGCGGTCGATGATGCGACAGGAGAATAAATATAAAATTTAACGAAAAAAAACCACGATGAGTGGAAAAGGGTGTCAACGAAGTGGCTATTGATTGGTGAAAAATATTTGCGTAGTCGAAAAAAAGGAAGCAACAGCAAATTGTTGTCCGAGGCACGACCAACAGTGATCCAACGATTCCGATATGAATAATCATTACAGAGCGGAGGTCAGGAAAATTCGATCCCGTGCTCAACGTATTCAGGATGACATCGATTCAGGTAAATATTTACCAAATGGTTCAATCGAAATAAGTACACGAGCTGGTGGATACAATCAGGTCAATAATGGTTTGGCGTTAAAACTGAATAATCTATTTACTAATAATATCGAACAGAGGAATCATTTTATATTTAAACAGAAATAAAAATGCTTTTAAATCTGGATTGGTAGAATCTATTTTTCATAAACAAATCACTTCCGAGCGGGCAATCTGGTTTTGCTTCATCCAAGCTTCTCCATTGCAAACCTACTTTCCGATATGCTCGAACATGTGTTCACTATCCAGGTTTGACTTTTATGATTCGCTCGTGTAAAAGCGGATCCGTGGAAGTGCTGGAACTGAAACAATCAATGAAGCGAATACAATGCACTATAGGTATTTGTTCGTAAAATGCACTACGTAAAATGATACCGAAACATAATGAATCTAACCTGTCAGTCCATTGTTTTATCTGTATCGGAACTCCGGAGTAACAAGTTAACGACCGCCAGGTGTGTTTCCCAAAATTATAAACGCATTAGCGGGCTGAGCTGTCAGCAGCTGTTTATCGACAACGCTGGTCCGCCCTGATGGACGTTTCGGAAGGGAAATGCTATTCCGTTTACTACAGGTCAAGTTCAAACGAGCGACTCGTTCGAACCTATGTGGGAAATGTAAACTATCCGCTAACACAAACAATTTCCGAGCTCGCGAGCACGCGATATATCAATTAGCGTCTGATCCAGACACAACGATTTGCCGCTGCCACGAATAGTATGGAAACAATCTGTCCATGAATAGGTTTTCCATATTGCAACAAGTCCAACTCGGAGGAAGAGAATAAGGGACGGCAAGTTATTTAAGGTGTGGGGCATTCTGACGTTGAATTATATTAATTTTATTTCGTGCAAACGTCCCAAGCGTCTTTTGGCGTCAGAACAATTTCACGATAATCTGTTTTCAATATTGCTGGTTCTGAATATATTTCAGTGTTCAAACGCCGAACAAACGCCGTGTAAAATAAGGCAACTTGGCCATCAAGGCTATGTTGGACAAATTTTTCGTATTCCGCTGTTAATCTGGTTGCTCCTTTTGGGCGGTAAAATTTAAGTAGCACAAATCGGGCCAATCAAAACGTGGGATTTAGCGCGTTGAAAGAATGCTTGACATTTCAAAATTATTCAAATGTTTGTGTCAAGAAAATTAAAATTTTATTCATTGTGATAGATGCGTTAAAATTTTGTCCATGTCTTTGGGCCATTCCGGTATTTTTCCATCAATTCAAAGCTTAAATTTATCATTTGTTGTCTGTAGCGATCTGTATTCAACGTTTTACACGGGTCTAGTAGTTTTTGGTGCACAACGATCCCACCACACACAGAGCATCATCTTTCGACCGAAACGATTTGGCTTTTTTTCAGTGTTCCACCAAAGCACACAGTTCTCACCACTGGGAAATACCTTCTTCACATACGCTGCACTTTGCCGCCACTTTTAATCCGGTAACAATTCTCAAATTTACGAAAATATAATGAACGACCGGATAAAGTCTCCAAAAGACCGAGCACACTTTTGAATTCACACAAGCTCTTTCATCGCAAAAAGTGATGTAAAATAATTCGCTTTTTATTATCTCGGATATTACATGAGAATGCATCGTAGCAATTCAAATAACTCCTTTGTAGAATATGGATTGATGATTCATAATTGTCCTCGTGATAGCTGATAATCACCCTTATTCCGGAACACGATCAGGTTTAAAATTAGCACGATGTTGCATTCTGTAATCCGACCGAGATCGACTTGTAAAATCTATCTAAATCTATATAAATTCAAACATTTTAAAATTAATCCGAGATATAAACCCAATCGACATATGCAAGAGTGGCTCCACTGCCCTGAGCCGAAAAAAAATTGTGTGTTAGGCGTCGTGCACAAATTACGTAACACATGAAGGGGGGGAGGGAGGTTGCGTTACTTACTGTGTATTAGAGATAGGAAATTGCGTTTGACGTTTGTTCGGATCATACGGAGTCAAGCGGATAGAATAAAATTGGTTGTCAAAAAGAATCCAATAGAAATGTCATAAAAGATCTAATGATCAGGAAGTGTTACGTTTCTTATAGTAATCCACTACATAGATAAAGTATTGTTATTAAAGGTGAAAATCAATAAAAATGAACAAACTACATTCTTTATCAAATAATGCTAGCGTTTCAAATCAACAGGGTTCAACTGACATTTTGGCGGATACTGAAATTAGTATTATTGACTTCTAAACATAACATAATTCATCTTTTACTTCTTTTTTTCCTTCTTATTTTCTTCGAACTTTTTACTTCTCGCCAAATGTTAGGTTTTCTTATTCCGAACGATAGAATTATTATAAGAACTTCTTTTCATTCATTAAAACAACTTAAAATACGAATTACACAAACTACAACATTTATTTCAATTCTGATTGGGTCAAAAAGGTAAATAAACAAAGCCTGAGTCGCGAAAATGTTTACTTTTATAGGAGAAACATCTGACAGCATGCGGAAAAAAGGTGCAAGAAATTTAAATTTTATTGACTCCGCATGACCAAGGGATCAAGGCAATACTACCACTTTTGCATATGTCGGATGGATTTTGAAATTCAGAAGTCGATCTCGATAGGGTTTGCGAAATTAATTTCCAAACTCGTTCGGGTTCCGGAATAGAGGTGAATATATTCAAATTTATGTACTTATCACAATGCAGCAATGTAGTATTCATAGCAAACGCTATCGCAGTAGTTTTTTTCGGAAGAAACACATTCGACCACAGGTTGCCGTTTTTTCATTTTAAATAAATGCATTTTTTTTGTAGAAAAAAGACGTAAGCTCTATTGGTTTGATTCTTCAACTGAATTGTCTAACCAATATAATAAGTTCACTTCTAAAAGCAACGACGGAAGGCAAAAACGGACAATCAGCTAAGTCTATACTCGAAGCAAATGATTAAGAAATAACCAATAGAATACCTCATGACAAAACTAGTTAATAATGGTTAAATATAATATTGCTCGAACTTGATACTTTAAAGAGACTTGAAAAAATTTCGATAGAACCTTGACAAAAAATAATATTTCATTATTCCTTATATAGGCAAGTAAAAAGAACTAATTTGACATAATTTGATTTTATTTTTCACAACAGAATATTCGTATTGTTCTTGTCAGTAACATTAACGCTTTAAAATATTCAAAAGAATAGTTTACAACAGGACAAGTGTTACTTAATTTATTCGATGATGGTTTTTCAATTCATTGCAACACAAATGGTTGGAATCTCAACAAGATACATTCATACATTGTGGAATGCTTAGAATGAAGTATGTTTAACGTCAATTTCGACTAATAACCTTGAAAATTCGTGTTGGAATGCTATTTACCAAATTCTGCTGAACGGATTTCTCGATATTTTTCCATGTTTCCGAAATTGCGACCTTGAGCTCTTCAATCGTGGTGTATCGTTTTCCCTCAGTGTAGATTCTGCGTACAAGGATCCCCCTAAGATTAATCTGAAGAGCAAGCCGGCCAGTCCAGAAAAATAAGTTTTTGGTCCTTAATCCATTGCTTAGTTTACTTGCTGGAATGAATAGTAGCATTGTTTTGCTAGAATGTGAATTATTTGTGACGATATCCACGCAAAAACGATAGGAGAGAGGATTCCAGAACATGTGTGTAATCCATGAATGATGTGAAAGCTATCTTTAGCTTTCCGACGAGCAATTTCTCTAATATCAACATTTTCTTGGTAAAAAATGCACCGATTTTTCTATCTCCCTCTCCGTGAACACTTTTCCCTTCGGCATTTTACAGATTTATTGATCAAAACGACTAGAACTACGGAAAATGTAATTGGTCTTATAGAAACTTGACACTTGGAAAATACGAAAACATTCGTTTACGCTCAGCGCTTGCACACATACATATGAAAATCATGCAGTGTATGGTAGTCACCAATACCTACACACTAGAATATAAATTGAAGCATCGTTTGTTTACAATGACACAAAGTAGTAAGATCATCCCCTGGTCTTATAGAAGTTGGACAGAGTGTAGTAGTAAATAACCTAATGGATTCAGACTTAAATAGAATACTCGATGAGGACTCCATATTTCAAATATGACGCGGCGGAAATCAAGTCTAGAACAATATTCGTGAAACCGGAAGCAGTTAGGAAAAAGGACCGAAACTAACATTCTAGAACATTCGATAGTATTCGAATTCACGAAACAAAACCGACTCGATCTTTTCCTTCTGAGCCGCCAAGCGAATCAGTTGATTTTTTGAGTGTTAAATTTCAAAAGTTGTTTTGGTGAGACAATAAGGATTTAAGGATCGATTTTGTTAGCTATTCAGCAAAATATCTTTTTCAGAAATTTTCGGAGTTTGTTACAGTTTGAGAACCATCAAAAGTCGTAAGTTGTGCAAATAATTGAGCAACAAAAGAAGTGAGTTTTTATTTTGAATAGGAAACAAAAGTTTTTGTGTTACAAAATATTTCTGTTCAAACAATAAGAGCAATTTAGTTATTTTGTTGTGATAATACGGTTGCAGCAGTTTTTCTGTGGGCCTAGACAATGGAGGTAATATGAAATGAAACATTTTTAGGGATACAAAACAGGGCATTAATAAATACAATTAACACTAAACCTACCACGAGGGGTCAAAAGACCCATTTCAAACTTTTAATCGAAATTTTCTTGCGAATTACATTGTCACAACATCATTCGCCTACACTACTTTTCCTAAAACATACATCGAATGTATTTTTCAGTGTGTGTTCCTCTCTTGTTATTTTTTGACCTAGGACTACGTCTTACATTAAGGGTGCCAAATCAGAAAACAGGTCACGCTTTTATGAAATAAAGTTAACGTTAATAACAATTTTTGCTGCGAACGTATTTTAACGATGTGCATACCAATCGAAACGGAAACATTCTAAGATTTGATTGATATGCTATACATTACAATCCCATAGTCTGTATATGTTTTAAATTGATGAAAATTGGAAGCATTTCCATTTCCCCATACATTTGTTCTGTCCATTTGTGTGCTTTCCCGAACAAAGCTGTCTATAACGAGCAACTGATGCAGCCGCTTGATTAGAAACAGTCGGAGACGAATGAATTGTTGGATTTAAAGCCTCCGTAAATAAAGGAAAAGATGATAAAGAAGAAGAATAGAAACAACGAAGGGGGATAGCGAAAAGAGTATATTTGCGATGTAGGTAAGCTGTCGCTTGCGTATAAGTATTGCATCTCCTCTTAGGAAAATTCTTAAAATCTTTCTGTTACCGAAACAACAAAGGTCACTTATTCTGCTCGTTCTGTGTTTTATGTTTCCCCTCGAACTGTGAACGCCAGCGAATAATTCACTTGAAGTTTATCGCTGCAACTATGTGCATCTGTTAGACGCGTGTTTGATGCTTGTTGAATGGCGATGCACGTAAGATGCTTCTCGTTAAATTCAGTGCAATGTGTGCATTGATATAAAGAAGCAAATTGTGACATACGACCTATTAGTGTATTGTTCTCGCAAAGGCAAGAAAAAATCGTTATTTCTCGAAATGATTCTACAAAACCACGCAAGCTATTAAACCTTTTCAGGATCCCGGAACTTTTTACTAAAGAGTTTATTATGAACTTTCGACGTATTCGCAAATAATATCCGAAATGATAAACCAACAAATTTAAAAAAAAAAGCGTAATCCTGCGTCCTAAGCAATCGTGTCTCGGATACAATCCCTCGAATTTTTTGACTGAGAAATATATGTAATCTGACCCTTGCAAACATTTTTATGAAATCAGAAAAAATTGTATGGTTTTGATACAAAACCATTGTATTACAAATTTGTTGTTATTGCTTTATATATTTTGTTGTATTTGTGAATGAATAGTGAATGATCAGAATTAATTGTATTGTTGACTATCCAAGCGAGCTTACAGTAACCATTCCAAGCTACAGTGCTATATTGCGTGTCAAAAATTGCAATTTTAATAGTTTGATAATAATTGTTAGCCCAAAATGTCGAAATATACAGGAGATAAAAATAGATGATTTAAAAAAAGTTTCTGGATTAGTTTCGATTTATTTATTAATTTTTTATTTTTTTTATTTCTTTAGTTTTTTTTAACATTTTGGTTGGTCCAGTCGATTTGGTTTTCTTCCGGAAATAGGAAACTTCGGATCGTTTTTTGGTAATTTGGTTGAAAAGGTCAATTGAAGATAGATACTGTCGCGTGGCCAAGCGAAAACGCTAGTCCGGGCAACCTTAAATTTTGAATCCCGACAGAGGACCTTCGTCCTCTGGCGCGAAAGTCGTAGATTTTAAAGATCCGAGCAGGATCACATTCACATGTTCCCTAAAGGCTCCTACGTAAGAAAATTAACAGACCATAACAGCTTACAATGTAGCTCAAAAACTGCTCACGCTGATCAGTTTGTTTCAGAAACCTTTGAAAAAAGTGTGATCGCAGAAAAAAAAAGAGAAATATCCAATCGGCTTTGCTATAGTATGTCGTTTTAGACGAACAAACTTTTCATTCTCTCTTCTCTTTATTTGGATATCGTGAATTGACAGTTTAAAATTCACGAACAGAGGCATATTCTATTACTTCAAAAACTTCTACACAAACATGAGTAAAAACACTTTCAAACTTCGAACGCTCCGCGAACTACCCGCTTCCGAAGTTTCCAAAACATTTAAGTACCACAAACAAAGATTAAAAACTTTTTACGGTAGACTTTCTTTCATGGTATAGCTTTTTCCTTCCATCACGCATCTTTTAATTTCATTGTGGGCTGTGAAGAAAAACAACCTCCCACCAAACTCCCTGTTTGTTGGCCATGTAAATTCTTACCGAAATGAATAATTTCATCAAAAATTTCAAACGCCGAAACGCGCCCTCCATTCAACCCGCATCACCTTGGCGGAAATTATTGTTCAACAAGCGTTTCAGTCGACCTGGAACCCGGAGTGGAAAACGTTGTACCACACGAGTACGAGGTCGGAAGTCTCCACCACCTGACAATCCAATTTGTTGTTTTGAATATTTAATCGACTTCTGAAGTAATGCCCAGAAATGTTAATGTTCTGCTCGGAATCGATTCCAACGAGCAAGTTCAAGGGACACACCGTAAACAAGATAAATTTCCACTGCTTGTGGCAATGCGAATCGGGAAAGCAACGGAAAAAATGGAAACTTTTCGTCGTCGTGTATGTCGAGGGATGAAAAAGGTATCCTTTCGACATGCTGACAACCGCCGGAGAAAAAAGTTGAAAACTGTCAAAAGTTGATCTGTGATGAAGATGTGTCATACGGAAGGCTGATGAGAACTTCCGCTATTATATTGTACAAAAAACATCGAACTTATTTTCCACTAAATCGAATGTGATGAGATAACAAAAAACATTCGCCCGAGTTGATGTGGAATAGGAATGTAGCTAAAACTTCTTCAATTTTAAGCAACGAAATTGCTATCTCGAAGTTATGAATATTTTAACTGATGAGCAATTCGACAAATTACAAAACATGAATATTTTTGATTCGAATGAAAGTTTGTATTCCGTTTGGGTTGAAGCAAATATGAGTTTTCCACAGCAATTGGAAATTTTTTGACTCAAGCGCAAACTTTTGAAGAGGGCGTATCGATTTTAGTAGGAGAAATCTTTGATAATTAATATCTCGAAAACTATGAGTCGTACCGAAATAGTGTTTTAAAAAGAGTTATAGAGTATTGATGTCTAAACACGAAAAAAATATACACTGAGAAAAAAAAATAGTACTCTTTTTTTATTTACAAAAAAAAACTTTAATTTGCAATATCCAAAATACATATTTTTTTTTTATTTTTTCATATAAAATAGAAGTCATGTAGAAAATTTAAAAAATGGGTCCAGGATGGTAAAACTATTTTTGACGAACTTTGTGGAACATCGAATTTTTATGAATTTTCGAAACTTCGAATTTTTGTATGTTAACAATCATTTTTAGCCACAAATTATGATTCCTGATGTGATTTAAAACAAAAAAGCTCATTATAAATTTCCTTCTAAATGTAGCCATTCTCGAGATATTTTGAAACATATTTCTAATGTATTGTCTTTTTTATAGTAAATATTCTCTTTTAATATGTTTGTCGTGTTCTACCGTCATGTTCATGAAATTTTATGAATTTGCTTATAATTTCCAACAACTTTTCCAAATACATCATCATGGTAAAAATATATGTTTAGGAGTTACGTTGAAAATCATTTGAACACATGTGGGTTAATATAAAGCGATATTAAAAAATGATTTTTTTTATCTTAATACAAACTTTTAACATGTTATACATGTTGCGCGAACAGAACACAACATTAATAAAAGGAAAAAATATAATTCTCTACAATTTGGTCAAATAATTCCTATATTTATCGGATTTTAAGAGGTTCTAATAATAATACTAGAATTTTTAGCGTTTATTTTTTATCAACATTTATTTTTATCAACTAAGAATTCTGTTGTATATAATTTATTTTTTTCATTATTTTCTTATATTTCTATACACATTATGATAACTTGCTGCATTGTCGTTAGAGTACAACTTTGCTGCTACTTCATTCTCGGATACAGGTACAAAAGAATGATACTTTTGGGTACCTGGAATTTGTTTGGTGTTATCATACATGCTACTCAACTCTTCCACACCCTGATCATATTCTTCTTGTGACATATATGAAAATGACAATTTTGTAAGATAGTCTTCTTTTCGCTTGCTGGCCCAGTCGAATAACATTTTTTCACTCGTAATCGGATGTTCATGCTGCCTAGCCACACTAGCTCTTGTTACCATCCGTTTTAATGTACCACTAATTCCATCACAATGTCATTTGCCGTGTGATGTTGCAAAAAATGCTATTTAGCGTCAATGTCGTATTTCGATTTAAACTGACATAAACTCGCAAAATTTTTCCTATTTTTATACTGGGATGCAGCACCATCCGACTTGAATTTTATTCTTTTTACCTGCATTTGTTGTTTCGAAAATGTTAACAATTTAGAAATAAATACTTGCACAGCTATTGTGTCATGACTTAAAACTTCAGATATAACTACAAAGCTTAAATTTGCCAGAGAACCTTTTTCATCTCTATAATAAACAACGAATGGATGGATTGTTGCTTGATCATTGTTCCAGTGATGACTTTGAACTTCATCTTGAAGAACAAATGAATAATTTTCGGAAAAATCGCATATCACAACAACCTCATTTTCGTGCAAATTAGCTTTTATATTGTTAAGAAATGTGAACTGTTGTGTTCTAATGTAATCATGAATAAGTAATTTTTCTTTGTTTTCGCAAAAATACGATACAAATTATTCCACCGGTTTTACAAGAGTTTCTATGACGCATCGATCAGTAGAAATCCATTGTGCATAAGTGATTTCAATTAAATTGCGTTCCTGAAGCTCATCTAGAATCCAGTTTCCAAACTCGTCCATTGTTGAGCATTTTTTACATTCATGAAGGTAACAGTATTTTGATCTATTTGATATGTTACATAGTTTTTTTTCCATATATTCTTTGCTTTCAATGTTAAAGGAATATTGTTTGAGACTATGAAGCATAAGATTTACATTTTCATGGAATGTACAAACACAAACGTTATTATTTCCTGAACTACTCAGCAATTTGCAATGCTTCGGACGCATTGATGCAAAAGAGCTAAATCCAATTTTGCAATTTGGATTAAGTTCCTTAAAACTGTTGAAAGTTTCCCGTAATGCTGTTATTAATAACCTTTTTTGGATGCATTGACGCTTCCCATCTTTGGCTACAGAAACATCTCTTTCTACAGGTAATGATCGACTGATATCGTCGTCATTATAAAATTCCGAAACATGATTTTTAACATCTTCACTTAAACTTGGTCCATATTTGCTATGTGGTGTCGACAATATACTTTTTTCATTTGCCAGTTTTTTGGCTTGAATTGCCATATATTTATTAACGCCAAATTCTTCTTCCATTTTTTGCACGGACCAGGACTTAGGCAAAACTGTTAAAATTCTAACTTTTTCTGATCTTGTTGTGTGGTCAAATTTCTCTTTGAGCTGATTGATAATCTCATCAAACTCATTTGCCTTTTGTTTAAAATTCGACTCTTCGTCTTCTTCATGTGAAACGGAAAATAGATTTCTTGTATTACCTTTAGAAATTTCTTTGAATTTTTGTCCGGGGTAACTAGCCTGTCCAAGTCTTTTCGTCATTATTGGTGAAACGTTAATACCGGCGATTCCCTTGTTGAATAGCTCAATGTTGTACGCTCGGGAATACTCTGATATATTGCTGTTTTGGGAATCTTGCGAAGATGCTGAAACGACTGAAACTATTGATGGTACTTCTTCTAAAGTATTTCCTACTGCTGTACTGATCTGCTCCTCAGTATTACACTGCTTTGGTTTGGAAGAGTATACAGATAAACGGCATGATCCGCAAATTTTTAAAGATGTATCTAAAAGGATATTGCATCCCATTGACTTAAGTTTCTCAATCATTGACACGGTTAAGAAACGTTTTTTGGAAGAACATTTCTTACCGTTTTTCGGAAACGGTCTACACCACGAAATTTTTTGTTTGTAGTTCATTGTTGTATACTGTCATTCACTCTATAAGGAAGATTATTCATTACATCAAAAATCATAATTTGTGGCTAAAAATGATTGTTAACATACAAAAATTCGAAGTTTCGAAAATTCATAAAAATTAGATGTTCCACAAAGTTTGTCAAAAATAGTTTTACCATCTTGGACCCATTTTTTATATCATGTAGAAACATGACTTCTATTTTATATGAAATTTTTTTTTTTAAATTAAAAAATGTGTAAAAATATGTACGAAACGCCCTTTTCAAAAGTTACGCTTGAGTCAAAAAATTCCCAATTGCTGTGGAAAACTCATATTTCCTCCAACCCAAACGGAATACAAACTTACATTCGAATCAGAAATACATGTTTTTAAAATCTGCATTTTTTGGACGATTTCATTTGGAATTGCACTGATAAAAATTATAAATAATGCGATTGGAAATCTCCATCATTTGATGGAAGCACTTGCCTCCAAATAATAATAAAAAAGCACGAAACGCTGCGATTGACTATCATACTCGAGTTTACTTAACGAGACTTTTGCAGCATAATCTGCACAACGCGCTTGCTGGGTGATAAGATTACCCCAGACGGTTGTGTGTATGCGCTAGTTTGAAGTGGGCGCTTATGCTGTCAGCTACTTGCTATAGGATGATCGCATGATGCATTACGTTGGAGCTGAAAGTAGTTTATATTAAACGACTCCAAAAGAGAGGTTTACGATGCTTCACATACTTCCAACACCGAGCCCAGCACTCTCGCAGCATCATCTCACCTAGTCATTGCTGCCATTGAAAGGTGCAGCTCTACTTGAAGCGACACACGCGGTGTACAATAAAACGTTGTTTATGTAATACTGTTGTTTATTTATTTACCCATCGCACCTCTTTGTTTATCCTTCTTGCCGTCAGCCAGTGTTTTGATCTCGTTGAGCATGCTTCCGATTGTAATCATGACGATGACGATGGAGTGGTGGTGTTGGGTTTGAGAGCTGAGAGCATCAACTGGCACAAGAAGGAGCGCACCTTCGTTGCTAGCATTGCACGAAACGCGAAAATAGGGGAAGTCCGGGCAAGACGCCCCTGTTAAGCAGAACAGGATGAAACATGTATTTTTACTACACATTTCAACGTTTCTTCACATCCTAAATGTAGCCACGTTTGTTTTCTTTGTAATGAAATGAGTAATAACGATTACAAATATGCAAACCAACAAAAATAACGAGAATTCCAAACGCTTTCATATTACACTATTCTGAAATAGGCGAGGTATGATGCCCTTATGCGTGTCCAAAATGCACCACAACAACGGGCCGAGATGTCAAACGACAACGAAGCGTTTACTTTGGAATGCTCTTTATTCGCTGCTTGTATCTTCCGCTTCCGTAATGTTTCTACCAGTTAGAATAATCAGATGATCACGAATTTTCGAGGCATTTTTGTTATCAAACGTCGAATACGCCAAAGAATTTTGAATCCGATATTTTTGTATTAATATGTGCCGCTGTTCAACTACATGCTACGTGCCGTTGTTCACAACTGTGCTGCCAGACTTTTGACCTTCGTATTTATGAGTTTTTATTCTGGATCTAAAGTTTGCATTATTCTTGATAGTGGATGGATTTTAGTAGTCAGTAACATTGAAATAATTTTGTTCTTTCTGATTTTTATTACATAATACAAGAAAAGGTATGCGAAAAAGGTTTTATCCCTTTCAGAAAACATTGGGGTATAAAACAATTGCAGAAAACATCTGAGTGTATTGGTAACACTGGAACTGACCAACTCTCTATTAATCTCCATACTGGTGCGATGTTTCCCGTTATGAGATGGACTATGAAATTGCATTTTGGTATAAAAAATGATTTTTTGACATTTTTTTATTCAAACTCAATTGGTAGCGTTGGTAACATTTGAGAATGTTTTGGAGTTTGCAAAATTTAAATAAGTTTTTTAATGCTTCAAAAGTTTTATGAAAGAAGCGATCAAAGTTGCATGAAATCATGCAGTTTTTAATATATTATTATTTTATGAAGATAGGCGTGGTTTTAGGTGCTACAATACATTTAATTGTATTCATAATGAAAAATGGAAGTTATGAGCACAGAAAAATCCTGCCGATTACCGCGTTTTCCATGATTTTTCATGATGGTGCGTCTTACCCAAAGTTCCCCTATACACGGGATAAGAAAAGGCGTCCGCCGCTGGAAGCAATTTTCCTATTTACGTTATTGATAATTAGCTGCACTGGCAACGAAGTGCAGCAAGTAAAGTTACACGAACTTGCTCGTGCTATAGACGACAGGTCGTGACTGCTATTGTGTCGGACGTCAATCGCTTAATAATTCGTTTAAAATTTTCTTCGCGAAGCTGGCACAAAAACGGGCGAGAGTAATTTAATAATTAACGTACAATACATTTTCATGAAGCAAATGTCCCGCGTAGTGTACCTGAGATTGTGAGTTTTCCTGGCTTTTCTGAATAATGGGAATAATAGAAGGTAATTTGAATTTTCGTCTAAAGCCATTTTGACGTGAGACTATGTCTAACCGGAATATATGGGTGATAAAATGAAAACGTAAACACAGAACAGGCAGGAACAAATTAAAGATTTAAAATGCTTATAACTCGAACATTTTTTAATGGATCGGAAAGATGTTTGCACCACTTGATAGGAATTATTTATACACATCTATCATAATTAAATGTTATTTTTCATGACATGAACAATTGAATAACTATGAATAAACTGAGGAGCCTGTGAAAATCGTCATTTCAGAGGCAAATGAACCTTTGAAGTTTGAAGCCTCTATAGTATAAATAGTAGAAATTAAAGTTGTTGATTCATGCAAGCGGGGCTGTACCCGCAGGTTTTTTTTCACTATTGTAGTATGATTTCAAACCCCGTTCCAAAGTCCATCTTAAAACTCCCAATATACAAATTATCCTCCTCCTCATAAGCAGTTGATTGTTTCAAAATAAATGACTCATGCGTGGTCACTTCAATTTACGATTCCCACGAAACATTCCTCAAGCGCAACTGCATTATTTCGTTAATTGTTTTTCTCCCACATTCGTCCATGCCAACATGCGCGGGCGATATGAATGCACCCTTACATCATGTCGCGCGCAGCTAAAGGCAATAAACCAGAAACCAAAACAAACCCAGTTCTATTCTGATTAAATACGCGACCGTACACAAAGTCGTCGTGACACTTTACGATTTCCCATGAAATCGATATGCGCGCTTATGAGCGCAGTAAGCAATTTTATTTCTTGACACCATTCACATCGAACACTGCATTCGATTGATTGGCTATTCCCCTTTGAAATCGACTTGGCTCCTCCCAATGAAACTCTCCACAAACTGTTGGCTAAGTTAGCTTAAGACACATGTAACTAGCATTAACACAGTTCTTGTATGACACTCGACGCGGATGCACGCGTGGGGTGACGATAAATGAATAAAACCCTTTTGAATAAAAGTATAAAGCAAATATAAGACATGGCGACCGTGAAATTAAACCTGCAATCTTCGGAAGTGATTTATGTGAAGAATATTGAAAATAAGTACAAGGCCGCGTGTGATGAACAATATTGGTGATGTGAACAATATTATTGGCATTACAATATAAACTATATAATTACATGGCGAGTGGTAAACTTGAGTGCAATTACCGCCACAGCTCAATGGAAAAGCCAAAATAAAAGTATGAGAAGAAAAGTTAAGGAAAGGGAGAAAAATCCCCGAAGTTTGTGTAATCAACTTTAGCGCAGACTGAAAAAAAAAATATATATGAAATATATATTTATTATGGACAACTGGACAAGCTTAAATAGTGAATATTAAGTGTCGTGCCAACAGGCGAGTGATAATTCGAACAGCAAACATTGGAACAATAGCGAAATCTAAACAAATAGTGCTGGGAGAAATTCAAAAAGTGTTACAAACAATGTGATCGGAAAAGTGCCAGAAAAGCGGTGTAATATAAATACTGACACTGAATAGGAGGGAAACAAAAAAAAAAAAAAAAAACTCCTTACGAAAATAATTTCAATGAAGATCAAACCAAAAGTGCTGGGAGAAAATCAACAGAGACAACTTATTTTCCCATGTGAATAAAATGAAAAGTTAACCTTAATAAGGAGAAACAGCAAGAGCAGCAGCGGAAAGTGTAACGCGAAGATAAATGAACAGAAGCAGGAACATCGGAAGGCGAGACCATTGTCAGCAATAAGGAACTGACAGGCGGGACCAACAGAGAGCAGAAGGAGCTAAATCTGGAATGAAACCGACGATATGAAGTAAGCAATTGAAACTGATGTATATCAAAATAAAACGCACTTATCGAACTGAACGCATAGGCTAGAATGATTATATGTTTCTTTATGAAGTGTTCGAATTACATACCCTCGGTTACAAAGTATTTATAAAAATTATTTCCAAATAATGAGTTTTGATAATAATATATTCGGTATAGAAACAATAAATTTCGATACATTTACCAATGACTATAATGTATAATGCATAATGAAAAACAATGCATGTAATTAATTGAATATGCTTCGAGAAAGTAGAAATGGGCCTGTTTGACAAGAAAACTATTCAAAATACAGGAGACCCACAAGTAAATATCCTAAACCACGTGGAACAACACACTTTATTCCACGAAACGCAAGAGTTATTATTATGGATTATACTTGCGATTTTATTAATATTTGCTTTCATTAAACTATACAAGAATTATAAGCAGTGTGTACGTAAAGAAGCACTGAAAGCTGCACAGTCGGCACAAACTATGGCATCAATTGCCTAAAGCTTTAGACTATATATGAATGGCCGCTAATAGAATAACTTAATATACAAAAATTACAGCAAAGAAATAATATCATAAGAAAATAATATAACGAAAATTATATATTATTTTTTTTTACCTCTACTTCAAAAATCTTATAAAAATGATTAAAGACGATTTTGAAGATTTTCTGAAATTATTAGCCGATGTAAGCAAAGGAAAGGGCGAAGGAGCTTTCGCACCTGATATAGTAGTATTTGGAGAAAATACTAAACTCGAATCGTATGAAGAATTACTAGACAGAATAGATGAATTACCCGGATGTGATCCGATTACGTGGCTAAAACTTCCCGGCCAGAAAGAGAGAAGACGACAAAGATTGGCCGAAGCAAAAAGGAATAGAAGGCAAATGAAAAATAATCAATAAAATAATATATATATTTTTTCGCAAATTTGTTCTTATCATTAGTCCGAAAAGATAAAATTCTGAGAATTTATGAATAAAAATGAGTCTTCCTAAATGGAACAACTCAAAGAAATTGAATCATATCTGAAAAAGGGATATCAGAATTTGAACAAAAATAAAAACAGACCAAGAACTTTACATAATATTGAAGTCAAAAGGCAACAGTTACAAGAAAACTTAGCCAAATATCGAACAATACTAAAATCTTTCGAGTATAGACTTGGAGCTTCAGTCTGGAATGACGAAGTTGAAACTTATGGTGCACTGAAACAAATATATCAGAAGGCCATCAAAATTTTAGATGAATCAGAAGTAATACAAAGGGAATACGATAGTGAACCAGAGACACTTGGTAAATCAAGTGGTTTACTAAAACCCTATAAATTAAGCACTGACGATTCACTATTGAGAGTGAAAAGTGAAATTAATTTAAAACAAAGAAAAATTAAATTTAAAATATTGACAAAAATTTTAATTTGGTATATTAAAATACACAAAGTAACCAACATGGCTCTTAATATTAAAACAGCCGCTGAATTAGCAACGCTGATACCCACTTATGACGGAAACGCAAGTGGTGTTAAATCATTTATAGACGCGGTGAACTTGGCAAAGACCATAGTTCCAATCGAAAGCAAAGCAGCCGCAATTCAAATTATACTAACAAAATTAACTGGAAAAGCGAGAAATTTATTCTCAATATCTCCAACGGATTATGACGAAATAGTCGCAAAAATCCAAACAAATTGCGAAGAGAAATCAAATTCAGACATAGCCTTAGCTAATCTGATGAATTTGAGACTCAAATCGACAAATGAAATCGAGAAATTCACTAAACAACTCGATGAATTGACAGATAAGCTCAAAGATACCTATATAAGAGAACAAATTCCCGACACAGTCGCAAGGAAAATGTCTCAAAAGGTAGCGATCAAAACACTTATCAAAGAAACACCCAACAGAGAGACCAAAATGATGCTGAAAATTGGCAAATTCGACAATTTACAAGAGGCCATCAACGTAATGGTAGAAAATGAAAAGGACAATACTGATTCAAACGCAGTCGTACTGCAGTCGATTAAGGCTAGACAACCAAATCATTATAACACAAACCGAAATTTCAATTACAGAAACCCTATGGTTTATGAAAGAAATAATCAAAGAAATTATTTCCAGGGAAGATATCAAGCAAGATATCCAAATAACCTCAATAGAAACCTCAACCGACAATATCCCATTAACCATCAGTATCCTACTAATAGAAATTCAATCCAAAATTCCCGACAACAACCAAATTTCAATCAAAATTTACAACAATACCCTTTTCAACGAAATTTCAATCAAAATCAAAACAGAAACGTTAACAGAAATTTCAATAGAAATAATGTACCAGCGAGAATGTACGTAGTAAATCAGCAAGACATTCCTCGACTGAATAATCATGCAAACAATAATGGATTTCACCCACAAAACGAATCAGATAATACTTGCCAAGCTATGGTACCGTTCAACAACAATATTGCAAATAATGGGAACAATCAAGCAAATACCGATTATTTTTTAGCCAACCAGTAACAATTGCTAACAGATGTCGACTAACTGAACAATTGTTACGGACAGGCATACCGATTTTGACATTAAATTTAAATGCATCAAATTTTATCCAAGTCAAAGTGCACATGACTGGAAATAAAATATGCAACTTGATCATTGACACCGGTGCAGATATTTCGTTGTTCAAAGCACGAAATATTCTCCCAAATCAACATGTAAATACTAACAATAAGATTAAATTAACCGGCATTACGGAAAATAGTGTAGAAACATTAGGTTTAACAAATACATCTTTATGCTTTAATAATACATTAACTTTAAATCACGATTTTCACCTAGTTACCGCAGACTTACCAATTACGGCTGATGGTATTCTAGGTCGAGATTTTTTAATAAATTATAAATGTTTAATAGATTATGAACATTGGCTACTTACATTTAATATAGCCAATATACAAATTTCAGTACCAATAGAAGACAACTTAAATGAAGGCTTCATGCTACCAAGTCGTAGTGAAGTTATCAGAAGGATACCATATTTAAACATTAGAGAGGATATGGTAGTCCATTCAGAAGAAATTTACCCAGGAGTTTTCTGTGGTAACACTATAATTTCACCTTTAAAGCCTTATGTAAAATTTGTAAATACTACGAATAAACCTTTGTACATACATTATTCTAAATTTAAGCCTACATTAAGTATTTTAAACGATTATTCTATTCTTAATGTAAATACCAAAAATATTAATAATAAGAGATCCGAAGAGATTTTTAAAAGCATAAACACGGACAAAATTCCTCCATATGCTAAAGATAAATTTAAAAAATTAATTAATGATTATCAAGACATATTTTGTCTTCCAGAGGAGGATGTTACTCAAAACAATTTCTATTCACAGAACATTGTTCTAAGTGATAAAGTTCCTGTATATATCCCTAATTACAAGACGATTCATGCGCAACAAACCGAAATTAATCAACAGGTAAACAAAATGTTAGAGAGTAATATAGTGGAACCTTCAGTTTCACCATACAACTCTCCTATACTTCTAGTACCGAAAAAATCCCAAAATAATGACAAAAAATGGCGTTTAGTCGTTGATTTTAGACAACTAAATAAAAAAATTTTAGCAGACAAATTTCCTCTACCAAGAATTGACGATATTTTAGATCAACTTGGCAGAGCAAAATATTTTTCAACATTAGATCTCATGTCAGGTTTTCATCAAATACCTTTGGACAATGAGTCTAGAAAATTTACGGCATTTTCAACACAAAACGGACATTATCAATATACAAGATTACCGTTTGGATTGAATATAAGTCCAAACAGTTTTCAACGTATGATGACAATTGCAATGGCTGGTTTAACCCCAGAATTAGCTTTCATTTACATCGACGATATTATAGTCGTAGGATGTTCTGTAAACCATCATATTTCAAATCTAAATCAAGTTTTTGAAAGATTAAGATATTACAATTTGAAGCTAAATGCGCAGAAATGCAAATTTTTTAGCACTGAAGTTACCTTTCTAGGTCATAAAATAACAGAATATGGCATGTTACCAGATGATTCCAAATTTTCAACTATTCAAAATTATCCAGTTCCTAAAAATGCAGACGAAGTTAGAAGATTCGTTGCATTTTGTAATTATTATCGTAAATTCGTACCAAATTTTGCATTAATAGCAAATCCCCTTAATCAACTATTGAAGAAAAATTCACAATTTATATGGACCAATAGTTGTCAAAATGCATTCAACACCCTAAGAAATTCATTAATGTCACCAAGATTATTACAATATCCAGATTTTACGAAGCAATTTATATTAACAACAGATGCTTCAGATATAGGTTGTGGAGCTGTATTGTCTCAACAAACACAACATGGAAATTTACCAATAGCTTTTGCAAGCAAAACTTTTACACCTGGTGAAAAGAATAAACCAGTGATTCTAAAAGAATTAACAGCCATACATTGGGCTATTAATTACTTCAAACCTTACCTGTACGGTAGAAAATTTTTAGTACAAACGGATCATAGACCGTTAGTTTTCTTATTCGGTATGAAAAATCCAACTTCAAAATTAACTAGAATGCGTCTTGATTTAGAAGAATATGACTTTACAATTGAATACATAGCAGGAAAATCAAATGTAGGAGCAGATGCTTTATCAAGAATAGTAACCTCCTCTGATGAATTAAAAAATTTAAATATATTAGGAGTAAGCACAAGAGCGATGACTCGTAATTCGAAAAATAATTCAAATATGAAAACATCTGATAATCAAATTTCTGTACCACGAGAAACTGATCACTTCTCTACGTACATGACAAATAATCCATCAGAAACGAAGAAATTAATTAAACTCGAAACACGCGTCGACAAATATGGAATGATATTTTATTTAAAGAAAAACAATAAAATTATTGCCCAAGTGCATCAACAAATTTTACATGGAAGTCAGACATTAGAATCTGCACTTCTGAAAATAGAAGGAACAATGATTAAAATGAACCAAAAGAAATTAGCGCTGTCGACAAAAGACGAAATATTTAAAATGATATCAATTGAAAACTTTAAAATATTAGCGAATACTCAAGTGTATTCAATAGAAATTATTATTTACAATCCACCAATGTTTTTAACAAAAATAAAAGACATCCAAAAAGTATTGAATGATTACCATAACACCCCTACAGGAGGTCACATTGGTCAACATAAGTTGTACCTTCAAATTAGAGAAGTGTATAATTGGAGCAATATGAAAAGATCGATTGCAGAATTCATCAAGGCCTGTGAATTATGCAAACGAAACAAAGTCATAAAGCATACAAAAGAAAAACAAGTAGTTACTACAACACCAAATCACCCATTCGAAAGTATTTCAATAGATACAGTTGGACCATTACCAAAAAGTAACAACAACAATAGATATGTAGTTAGTATTCAATGCGATTTAACGAAATATGTCGTATTAATTCCAGTACCTACTAAAGAAGCAAACGTAATTGCTAAAGCATTAGTAGACAATTTTATTTTAACTTACGGAACATTTTTAACTTTACGTTCTGATCAAGGAACTGAGTATAATAACGAAGTCTTTGAACAGATCTGTGAAATGCTTAAAATTGAACAAAAATTTAGTACAGCCTATCACCCTCAGACGATTGGTTCTTTGGAGAGAAATCACAGATGTTTAAATGAATACCTGAGATCTTTCGTTAACGAACATCAATCGGATTGGGATGAATGGTTAAAATTCTATGCTTTCAATTATAACACAACCCCACATTCACACCATGAATTTACCCCTCATGAATTAATTTTTGGAACTAAAGCTAAATTACCACAAGAATTATTTGAAAAAGGAACTGAACCAATATATAATTTTGAACAATATAGTAAAGAACTAAAATTTAAATTACAACGATCTAATGAAATAGCAAGAACCAAATTAATTGAGCAGAAAATTCAAAGAGCAAAAAACTCAGAAAATGTCATTAATCCAATTCATTTAACAGTAAACGACAAAGTTTATCTAAAAATAGAAAACAGAAGAAAACTTGATCCATTCTATGACGGACCATATATAGTTCAAGAAATACTAGATACAAACTGCAGGATTCAGAACCCCAAAACAGAACATACACAGACAGTACACAAAAACAGATTGATAAAAATATAAAATCAAACAACATTCATTTTTAGAGAAGTTACTTCATTCGCAAAAACCAATTATATTACAATTATTTATAGAAATCTTTAGAAATATATCAAATTACCAATATTATACAAAACCACATACCATTGTTTACAATATACCAACAGCTTTGGAAAATAAAAGTTTAGAAACCTATAAAAAGTCTATAAAATATTTGTAACATTGAGAGAAGCCAAGGAATAATTAATCCATAATCTGAATACTAAGAATGATTCCATTGCATTACATCATTCTCTTAAAGAGGGATGGTGTAGTATGATTTCAAACCCCGTTCCAAAGTCCATCTTAAAACTCCCAATATACAAATTATCCTCCTCCTCATAAGCAGTTGATTGTTTCAAAATAAATGACTCATGCGTGGTCACTTCAATTTACGATTCCCACGAAACATTCCTCAAGCGCAACTGCATTATTTCGTTAATTGTTTTTCTCCCACATTCGTCCATGCCAACATGCGCGGGCGATATGAATGCACCCTTACATCATGTCGCGCGCAGCTAAAGGCAATAAACCAGAAACCAAAACAAACCCAGTTCTATTCTGATTAAATACGCGACCGTACACAAAGTCGTCGTGACACTTTACGATTTCCCATGAAATCGATATGCGCGCTTATGAGCGCAGTAAGCAATTTTATTTCTTGACACCATTCACATCGAACACTGCATTCGATTGATTGGCTATTCCCCTTTGAAATCGACTTGGCTCCTCCCAATGAAACTCTCCACAAACTGTTGGCTAAGTTAGCTTAAGACACATGTAACTAGCATTAACACAGTTCTTGTATGACACTCGACGCGGATGCACGCGTGGGGTGACGATAAATGAATAAAACCCTTTTGAATAAAAGTATAAAGCAAATATAAGACACTATGCCTTCATAGCTTCTGCTCGCATACCGTTTGATGATTAGACAAAATCCTGTCATCAAATTTACTGGTAACAAAGGTAACCTAATCTATTGCAATGTATGAATTGGTGTTACATGGCATTTTTTAAAATTATATATATTCAAATAATAGGTTGAATTCATTGAATTCGAAAATTGTTTCATTCAATCGATAATTCAATCCATACAAACAAATAATTACTAAGCCAACGGTAGTCCCTCGTCCACCTTGCGGCTATATCATAGATATAACCCACCCATTTTTTAATCATCTTGTCAAAAAACCCTTCTATTCAAAACAAAAAATCAGAAGATTCTTAAATATCAAAGATGGTAATGATGGTACGTTATGAATCAAATATTTCCAAACAAAACAGCTGCCGTTTGAAAAAAAAATTCTAGCACGTTTTTGTAACGATTCCATTTTTTTAAATAGTTGAAATAAAAAAAAAATATTGGTATTCATATCATATTTGAAATCGTTTCTCTTTGATTCCTTAACTAGAATACACCTAGAATACTTATGGAATTTATTAACCGCAAAAGTTATCACAAAAAGCCATAAAAAAGCATCTATCATTCACAATTCATCAGTTATTCAGTCTTCGGCTGTGAGAACGCCAAAAATGGTCTTTTTCACGGCCGATAGTTTAGTTTAAGGGGATATTCTAGTGTAGAGACACGAGTTACGGGCGCTTTTTAGAGCTCCATAAAAATAAAACAAAGGTTATTTTTACCATCCATTATACGATTATTTGTTCATCTATATTTTAGCAATTATTCTTAGTTAGAATAGTTAAAGGCTGAGGAAGTAAGGGAGTTCAAAAAAAAGTTGAGCCATGACGTACATGATTCCCGCCCTTCTGGTTATCTGAAACAAAAATAAAATGAGCTTGAGCTTGAGCTTGTGCTTGGGTAGACTGTACACTTCGTAGTTGCTCTCCGTGGTTGACCTGAACCAATCACATTGCACAAAGAACTCACAGAATGACGCTTTGGACTAGCAAATCATTGTCGTTGTGCAATATTCGGTGATTCGAGCTTTAAATGGTCAATAACGACGCTGGCCACGTCCATACAGTCACCAGGGGAAGGGAAGGAATGTTAGTATGATATTCGCCGCCCGCAGGCCAGAAGGGTCGCCTTTATAGCGTGGTTCCCTAGCGTGATTATGTTAACGTGGACTCGAAACGACTCGACAAAACATGGGCCCGAAAACCGAATGTTTCAAGTAACAATAGCGGATGTTATCAACGGTAAACGAATGAGCTCTACAATGATTCGAATTGGTGACTTGTATGATTTTTGCGCCTAGTATTTTCTTGTATTATCGATTCCAAAGATTATTAATATCAAGCCGTTTCCGTTTCTATCAACTGATACCACACTTTCTCTCTGTTGCTATTTCCATCAATCAACTATTGGAGACCCTTTGTTTTGCATTAACAAACCACCACACACAATGCGACGAAACACGATATAGCTTTTCAAAAATAACCCCGCACAGTTCCAATGACGGAAAAACCTATCTGAAACAAAAATAAAATGAGTAAAAAAAACTTTTTAAGTTAAACGGTTTCATTGTGATTAAACATAATAAAGTACTAAAAGCTAGAAAATAATAAGGCAAGTAACTGTTAGCAGATATCACACCTATTCTTCATTAGGCTAGGGCATTGATAAGACTAAAATAAAATAGTGGGACATATGATGAAGTCAATAATTGTGGATAATGGGAATCCAATGTGCCCCACGATTTTCATTTTCATTTTCATTTGATACCCATATAGAAGTCACGTCTGTAGTAACTACCTCTGAGTTACTACATTAGGTAGTCATTTTATCAATGTACGATAACAAATTCGTTATTGAAGAATACAGAATTTATTGAATTTGGTTTGTTGTGTTTGAAACGGATCCTGCTGTGAAGTCACCGACTTCTAGGGCGATTTGAAAATGTCCCGCAACGGGGACACTAGGGTGCTAATGAAAATGGTCATCTCGAATTTCAAAAAGTTACTCCATAAAAAATTTTCACCACCCCGAAAAAACACCCTATGCCAAATTTCAGCCGAGATTTACGGTTATTTCAGTTTTTTTATGTCGAAAAAAGAAGTTTTTTTACATTTGGTCGTTTTTCCGCCTGAAAAATCGATTTTCAGATAGCTGTAAATCTTGATGTGTCATGCAATTTTAAGACATTTAGCATTAAACAAGTCCCAGAATGCCAATTTTTAACAAAAAAAAATTTTTGAGATGACATTAGATCTCGACGTTTCATGTCATTTTAAGACATTTGGCATAACATTTTTTTTTTCGAAAACCCCGATTTCCGCCATTGGGTGATTTTTTTTATTTTCAAAAAACTCAAGCTTTGACCGCTTTGCGCCACTCTCCCTTAAGCCCGATTGTGCTGAAATTGGCATAGGGTGTTCTTTCAAAGTGGTGAACATTTTGAATAGGAATACTTTTTGAAATTTTTGGGTCGATTTTTTCCCATACATTCATTGGCACCCTAGGGGACATCGACCACATTAGGTAATGGGTACATCTACCTATCTTTCTGTACAATTTCGTGTATCTTGGAAAGTATAAGTGTATTCAGATACAAAAGAAAAAGGACTGTGATGAACATTTCTCCAGAGACACGACTCCTGTACTAAACGTATCCGCCCTTTGAAGTCCTTAGGTCATCCTGTTTATTGATGGATACGGAATACCCAGAGAGGGGGGGAATGTTCATACATTCTTTAAAGATGAGATATACATAATTTTGAAGCTTCAACTTTCAAGTTTTGGAGTAACCTACACCCAAACTAGCGTTGACAGAAAACATTTTTTCTTCGGCAGAAATAATGCTTTTTCATGTGCCGAAAGATCAAATAATGAGTTGTTTCGAAAGCTTAAAAAAGTTTGTGTGTATGGGAGCAGACATTTCTTTCTTTTTTTCTGTTTTTCATCTCTTTTGGGATTGTACCTAAAAAAATCCAAAACGATATTAACGGGGATCGATCGAACCAAGGCCGGCTGGAATGCAAGGCTGTTTCACACGAGCACGCTATCCACATAGCTGGTGCTGTTGCAAATATGCGTAATAATATTACACCTCATTATATAATGAAATTGGAAAGTGTTTTCTGAGAGGAAAAAGAAAAGCAAAAACGAGAATCTATATCTTTCCCTGTCTGAGTCAAGTATTTGGCAGTACAGTCATCCGTACCGAGTGTAGTCCACAAAGGTTGAAACAAAACATTCACTCGAATTTAATATCGGAGACACGTGCCAAACGTTCCATCAGCCTTAACCGCACGATTTTTCCATCGAGTTCACTCTCTTGTTTTTAATTTCACATTTCTCATACTGTTCCCATATAACAGTGTTATTAGAAGCTCTTGTTTCCACTCTATTCTAACATATTACTTATCGGAAATTTTATGATCATCAATATAGCAACAGAATGTTAGAAAGCATCCAAATCGATTGGTGCCAAAAATTCGTAAATCCAACAAGAAATGAGACTTGAGTTTAAGCTTGACTTAACTGTCTACATCGTAGCTCAGTTCGTAAATCCATCTCAATGTTACATCAATATTAATATGTACCCAAAAGACGTAAGACTATGTCAAAATGTTAAAATATGTTTTGTGACCCATCCGTCCTCAGAAAATATGTTGTGTCACCGTTATGCTAAGAAAGGTCGATTGATCCGGTAACAATGACCCAAATCTCTCAAATTATAAACCGCTCCATTTTCATCGCATTCTTTTTTTCAAAGCTTTTTTTCTACGAGGATATAGTGAATAAACGAAGTTTTGGAATTAATCAGTCTTTTGAAAATAAAAAATCTCACCATCAAATGCAATATTCTCGTTTCTGTGCATTTCTCTGAAGTCTAGGAAACAACAACCTGTTCCGCGCTAGCCTAACATTTTGTTACACAATTATCTCATTAGAGCCAACATTTGTCCAGTGCTACGTTACACACCTCAGGTTTATTTATATCAATCCATTATCGAGCTCCAGCTCTATTAATAACCAAGTTATCGCGAGATAGCAGTGTTGTATTAATATCAACAAGTTCCATTCAGCGTTTACAGCCACAATAATCTGTTTGTAAATAATGTTTAACCCGTTCAATGAAAGAGAAAGAAATACTAACCGATCAACTGGTGTTGTGTCTAGGTAATGCGATACCCAATATTTATTCCATGACACCAAACACCCAACAACATTTCCAAACGTTTTTAATAAGAAGAGAACGGGGATTGAAAAACGAAAGCAAAAGTTGCATCGATTTTTTTTCGAATAAATAAACTACAATAAGCCTTCATATATTTTTGGATATCCGATAGCCGGCATTTGTGAATGAACACGCCACTCTCTAGCGCTATCCCAACCACATTCCGTGATAGTCCGCAGGGTTTTGCTGCCCTTCCTCTAAGGTGGTACGATTGCCCCCCTAATCCTAGTGCTGGTGTAAACAAACACGGTCGGTGGGTTCGTGGATCGGAAGAACCACGTGTTGCAGCCAAGGTCATGTTCGGAGTTATCTGCTTCGGAAAACGGTAACAGCGCAGGCTCGAGTTCGAAAATCCAGAGCCCCCCTCGGGTGGAACTGATAGCGAGAAGTGATTCTACGATTTTTTTTTCGAACAAGCAACAGTTCGTCCTGCATAAATTAAGCAACAGCGTCGGAGCAGAGCTTCAGTCTTCGGCGACATCTGCTCCGATGCGGTTCGGTTCTCGACAAGAGCGGGCTACTCCTAGCCCTCCTAACGATTCGGTTCAGTTTTCCTGTGGGGAGGGAATTTGTTGTGTTTGGGTGTGAGTGTGGGTGGTGGGGTGTCATTCGCGCCCTTCACCTTCACCGAAAAGGATTTTGGATCTGTGAGTTGGTTGTGCCTGACCAGCAACAAGCGGCCTGTGGCGAGACACTCGAAAATCGTACACATACATACTTTCAACAACATGTTGTGTTTTTCGCGATGCGGTTGGGTGGCTCGTAAAGTAGGGTTTAGATAATCACCCGCACAAGACCGCGCAAAGGAAAGGAACCGAAAGGTTGTGTGTGGGAGTGCTACTACTAATGATGAGTAATTTCATACGATATACATTCACACCCCATATAAAGTGAAACTTGGTGCGAGATGCTAAAAGTTGAATGCTCGAGATAATAGGGCATACTGAGTGATATGTGTACCCGAAGTTTGGTGTGCCATCTCGAGCGGTCCCGCGCATATGTGATGTAGAGCGCATCTGGATGCTGAGTATGTCGAAAAGTTGAAGTAACGAAAGTGCAATCAGTGTGACGCAGATAATCTGCCATAATAAGATTATGTTACAATCGTTGCAATCTAATGGTGATGCGGTGAATGCTGACAAGCTGAGTGAATTGTAATGGGATTAGTTGATCTTAACAGCCGACGTTGAAACTTCCTGAGTGCATTATAGTGAAATTAGTTGTACTCATGGATGGATTTTATTACTTAAATTCATAGGTTGTGTTGGATAAAACGTAATCAAATTTGCATTTGATTTGCATATCTGGACTAGTAGTTAACGCCGCAATATAAGTATCGCAGACATTCGATTCATTTGAGCAAATAACCGGCATTAATGATGTGAAAATAATTTTCTACGGAAGTCTGTTTGGGTGAATAGGTTTGAGTTTATTACTCACATTTTATAGCTTTGCCATTCCGGCCCAGATGTACAGAATATTTTGCACTATGGTGGAGCACTGAAACTGTATTCTACAATAATCTCACCACTAAATTGAAACCCTGAATTATTCATATTTTTTCCAACCTCTCACATCAATGTTGTTATTTCTTATTATATGTGTGACTTCTGAGGGTAGAGACAGTCTGAACGGAGCTACCGTTTCAGAAACAAGCATCAAAGTCGTTCGTGGGGCCCATATTTTATAATAAATTCTCATGTCATTATTAACCAGCGATATGGAATACCTAATTAAACATACCACGATAAAATCAATATACATATTTCGATAAAATTAATATATACATTTCCTATTCAAAACGGTGAAGAGTTCATAGTAATTACATGTGTTGCGCTAGACGCGATAAAATAGAAAATCTGTAAAACTAATAAATTTTATAAACTCAACGAGAAAAACTCAAAATTCTTAATTTTACGAACCTTTTTTTTTTGTATGTAACATTTCAGAATTCATAATGTGTTGCAAAATTGTGTCAGTTAGGCACGGACGGTAGTCAAAACAAAACGGTAGACAAAAACTATCAGTGTAAAGAATTTCCTAAATCATATTTCCAGTATTATATTTTAATATCAAAATATTAAGAAATCCTCTCTCATGTAAACTCTGTTCAACCTCTATAAAACGCCCTTTAATGTATGCCGTTTTCAGAGAACTAAAGATATGTTTTTTTGCCCTTAGAGAGCATAATAAGTTGTTTTACCAAAATGCTCATTTTTGAAAATTTGTAACTTTTGAATCACCTCATCAATTTACATCAATTTTTTTTCTGAAGTATAAGTGAGGGCCCTTTATGATACGCTTTGTGATATATTTATGTTTTCTTGCTTGTATGAATAGCTGCATTGTCCTTCTTATACGTAAATTGTTTTCGAATCCGTACTGTTCATTTAGAAGGATGTAGAAGTTATCTTGAACATTCCAGCTGCCCAACATTTCTGTTTATACTATGTTTGAACAGACAACAGAGTTCCGAGGTGAGAAATATTATTCAACCTTCCGTAAATTACTCGAACACCCATTGAACTGTTGTCATTTTATTTCGGTTTGCAATTTTTTATCCCATTTGTTCATTTTATTAGGCTCATTTAGCGCTTCAACTGTAACAGAACCGAATTTATTCGTGTACATTTTTATCTACGATAATTTTGTTGTACATCACACAGTAGCCTTTTTTTTGGCGTTAGAGTATTCTTATTCTATCGATACACGCATGTCGTCTTTTTTCGGCGTGAGAATATTCCTATATACGTTCGATTTGCGATGCGATCATAATTTATTGAACCATTATTCATCAAAGACGGAGGGTAAATTTTCCATTCAAACGAAAATATCTCTGTCGTATAAGTCTAAGGTATAAGTCGGTAAGGCTAATTGAATTTGCTACTGAATTTGTTGGCATAAAAAATTATTTATTTTTTTATCCCTTTTGTTTATTTTAGGCTCATTAGCATTTTAGCTGTAACAGAGCCGAATTTTAATCGTGTACATGTCACATATTTATCATATCTATAATTAGCACATTACACAGTTGCCATTTTTCTGCGTTAGAATATTCCCTTCTATACCATTGCAAATGGTACATATTTACACAGTAGCCATTTAGGCGAAAGAGTTTTCTATCTGTTCTTCCATTATCCACAGTTAAGACTGGACAGCGGAGACAGTCGTTGATCCATTGTTGAGTTATTTATAGAACAGCAGCCCGATATTTCTGCAGAGCAGAGCAGTTGTATGGATGAATCGATCTTATTTCGACCGTGGATCGATCTCCATCGCTGATGATTGTTGCGTGGACGTAGTTATTCTGTAACAATACAAAGATGGTCAATGGGGGCCCTGAGTTTTGAACTCACGATCGATCGCTTACTAAGCGAACGCGCAACCAATGTGGCTACGGAGACCCCCTATAAAAAATTATGTTAGTCCCCAAAATCTTAGAAAAACAGAAAGAAATCGATTTTTTATTTCTTCCCTATTTTTTGTCCACTACTTATATACACCAAGATGAAAATTTGTTCGTAAAATTTCGAAACCATGATGGTTTATGCCTTAAAATGAACATCTCATCTTTATGCGTTCATCCTATGTACAAAAAAAAATTGTATTTTATTTGGAATGAAACAATCGGCAATTACTTTTCGGACAATCCAATAGATTAACCTCATTGATTCGTCGATTGATTTATATAGGCAGAAAATGATCTAAAGTGTTAAAGCAATAACATTTCCGTGAATAACAAAATCAAAATACGACCAGAAGTGCAAAGACGATATGACGGAATACAATTAGCTGTATTTTTATTGTCTAAATATCAAAACATCCTTCCGTATTATATTACGGAAACATTTACTGAGGGAATGCCGCAAAAAATATTCTAAAAACAAAATTATTGCTAAACCGAACATTGTCGTTGAAGGGTCGTGGTATCCGCTTTTGGAGGAGATTTCCATTTCCATAGCATTATAGCAATTTTAGCATAATCAATTTCGATTAACACTAGAACTACCGACGTTTGATGTATAACTATTCCTACCGCACCCGTCAAATTGACGGATTTCTGATAAGCGCTTTTGTTGTATTTTTTGACTTAGTTTATGTTAATAAAAGAATGTGATTTCACAAAAACAACATTTAAAATAACACTTTATATTTTTATAATAAAAAATAAACAAAAACGGTTTATGTTTATATTTATATGTCTACAAGAACATGTTATTCTGGATGAACACTTGCCACAAGCGTATTTGTTGCGTGTGTTGCAAGTATACATCGCTCTGTTTTTGTTGCACAATTGTATTTGGCAAGATTTTGAGGTCTTATAGTTAAATTTTCTGTAGTACAATCCATTGCTTTGTTTGGTTGTTTTTTGGAGGAAGCTTGTGCTCTGTAGCACTTATATTCATTGGAAAGTTCTTCTGCCAATTGAAACAAGAATTGATTCCTGGTAATGTTCCCATCACAAGTGTCTTTGCATAAAATCCAAGCATTAATTGCTGCCAAGTCCAAAATATTGTAGAACACTTGCGATGGCCATCTACGAGACCCTGCTTTTACGCTATATTAGCGTGTTATCTGGTCAACCACATCTACTCCAAACTTGGTTTTATTGTAAAACGATAAAATTTCAGGTAATTGTTTTCTATTGGAATCTATTTTTACCGATCTATACTTAGAGCTAAGAAGCAGTACTTTTTTGCGAGGTTTACTTTTATAAATTGTCAGAATAATATTATCTTATTTGTAGTGTTTTGTAGAGTAAAGAGCCATGTTATCTTTCACCACTTTAGCTGTTCCTGGCAATTATATTCTATTTGATCACACCGTTCCAACAAGACTTGTTTTTTTTTGACACGTGGTTTTTTGCGAGTTCCATAATTGTAAAAAAATTATCTGTGGTGATATTTCTTCAACAGTTCACATAATTGCTTGGTAGATTCAATACTACAAATTCGCTCAATGGTACCCCTGATGGTCGAAGTTCATCTTTGCCTAAGTAGGAAAAACCATTTATAAGGTATTAACTCTCCACATCTACAGCTAACCAAAATTTGATTCCGAAGTTGTTCGATTTATTTGCCATATACTGCAGAAATCTGCATCTTGCCTTTGTAGGAAACAATTGTTTGTCTATTGCTTTATTTTGATCAGGTTTGTAACAAGCTTGGTTGTTCTCAATGAATGATTTCCACGTTTCAGAAACTAATCCAAATTCATCAGTTTGTAATCGAGCATTCCGTTCGCTTTTTTGTCGAAACGAATGAATCTCATGATTTCTGAAAATCGATTTCTGCACATTGTTTCGTCAAAAAAAGAAGGTCTCCATTTTTTGGACACAAAAATACACGTTATAACAATGGAATAAAATTCTCATTTTTTAAAATCTCTTGGTTTTGCAAACTCGAAAAGAAAAGAGTCTGTCTTTTACTCTCAGTTAGGCTCCTATTCAATACCATCCTGTGGAGAAGCATTATTTACTCTTTTACAACAATTTTGTTATCATAGGGTGATCAAACTTTCTCTTTTGTTTACAGTCTAAATTTCCTAACTACTCCGAACTCCAAACATATCGGACAACTATTGTGAGAATACTGCACGAAGTTGCATGTCTAATTGAATGCAAACACGTATTGTCCACCATTCCATGGATGATGCATATATTGTTATAAACTTTGAAATTGCCAGATCCGTCAATTTGACGGGTCTCGGTAGAAATAGGTATAGGTGGTACTGATTATGGAAGTTAAAGCCGATAAACAGAAATTGAATGTGAATAAAAAACTATCCTTACATCTCATGAAAAGTCATCATAAAATTTTAGAACAATACATAAAAATTTTATAAAATTGGTGACCATGAAATTTGAAATCCGTCAAATTGACGGTTTAGCTAGTTCTAGTGTTAAAACTAATTCTCTTTCCGTCTTTCTCAATTAGGGCCGCGAACTATGGTCCAATCTATGCAATTGTAAAAACTTTTCTTATATACAAGAAGTAATTTATCCTATTATTTCTCACATTTTCCCAACATTTCTTGATGGATGCATGTATGGAGCTCATGAAAATCGCGAATACCATGAATAATTTATTGAGCTAACATTAGATAGAGCATCAGTCATTCTGAATATTGATACATTGATATTATAGTTGCAATATTAATAATTTTGTTGGCTTTTCGCATTGAAACATCATTAATATAAGCCTTAAGCCTTACGAAAGTACGAAAGTACGAATTTGAAGATTTCACCAACTTATTCAATTTATCAATAAACATATTTTCCTTCGAGAGTGATACATTTATTCCAATGCTTTATTTGCGAGAATCACTAAATTTCATTTCCTGAACCATTCGTGTTTTGGTATGTAAAATCTTCAAAATGAAGGACAAACATTATTACCTGATATCTACATCTCAGTCATTTTAAACGAATTAATTTTTGCTATCCACACAGTTGATTGACGTGCTTCTGGAGTTTTGCGATGGATCCATGCTTCATCCAAAGTCCCACACAGCATATAGAACGTTTATTCAGAATAACCATCTGAATTGATAACACGTTTTTCAGCTTTCTCATAAATCTTCGAATCATCATCGGAATAATGTAATTTTTCACGGTCCACGAACTTCGATAGTAAGATTCTGTGATCTGTAAACACTGGTTGGGTTTAAGTCTTTTCACGATTAAACGACCATACCCACTGGGTATTTTGACAGGTTACGAATTACGACAGAGCTGTCAGAAATAAAAGTTTGAAAACGAAAATTCAAGAAAATCACGAAATCACCGGTGTTCCGTCTGCTGGGAACTTGGGGTGGACTGTACAATTGGTGCGTTGTTCCACTCTTGGACACAACGGGTGCGTGGAAGGAACCCTCGTGTTCCTCACGCCTTAATCGACGGGTGGGAGCCCCAATGGCTCCGCTCCATGCATGGAAAACTCCTTACTCTTTCGGAAATTTTACTTATTGGGATGTGCTTCAGAAAAAAAGGTTTGAGCAGTGCAGAGTGAAAACATGGTGTTCAAACTATTTACACTTAATTCATGACTAATCACTGATCGAATTGACATTCACCCCTATTCTGTATTTCGATCGATTCGAAATATTTCGAGCGACTTGATAAAAATTCCATTCTTTATTCCGTTCGAGTTGTTTTTGCATTTCGTTCGATCTGTTTCTCTTCGAACATCAAATAGGCAAAACGTTCAAAACAGGGGATACGAAATTAAAACTCGAACGAAATAAGGATTTCGAATGAAACGGAAATCCATCGGAATATAGAATAGGTATGATTATTTAATTGATGCGATTCCACTGCGTCATTGCTGCTACTGATGTTAAGGTTATGCTGATGCTGCTGTTGCTACTCTTGCGATGCGGACGGTTTTTTGCTCCTCGTTGTCATGCAGCGACTCTTGCTGCTATTGCTCTTGCTGATATTGTTGCTAGTGAAGTCGCACTCTTGCGATACTGCTACTGTTGTTGTTGCTTGGTCTCGACTTGCACTTTTGCACTCTTGCACTTGTTGCTAGCTGGGTGGTTGGATGAAGACTGATCCCTCCGCACGGTCGGGGCGCACTTTTATGCTGAATCACTTCGTTTCCTATGAAAATGGGGTGGTACTTACGACATCATTCGTTTTCCCCTTCCGTACGATTCTAGGACGGAAACAATCGGAATGTTCTATATTTTGAGGGACGAATTCGGTTAACAGGAGTGTTTAACTCCATCGATACAACTGTGTGTGAATTCAGATTGTGGAGCCAAAAAAATTAACCAAAAAATGAAAAGTACTAGGTGTGCAACTTAATTCGTTCCGTTTCCACATGCCATGAGCGATGGTGCTATAAATAATCGGCAGTGACAGCTGATTTCTGCTGAATCATACCAAATATTGTTCACAAGTCTTTGAATTTTGCACAACAAATTAAATTTTTACTACGCTGAAAATGTCGAGTTTCATTGCAAATAAGCACCGTTTGCGGGAAATTTGGATTTTCTGTTTCCATCGAAATAAAAGTGCAGCAGAAGCGCATCGAATGCTTGTGGAAGTTTAAAGTGACTGTTGCGAACGCCCCTCGTCAGTCAACACACCTCTAAAACAACATTGTGAAAACAACTGACAGATGATAGGCAATTGATCAGGATAATTGAATAGATCGTATAATAAGAGAATTCGCATTGTTCTAAAACTTTGTAGGAAGCGAACTCATGTGCTCTTGAAAATCATTATTTAATATTTAATTATATACAGCCATTCCATGCCAAACCGATAAAGTGGTTCTCAGATTTTCGTCAGAAGTGGTGATTTTCTTCTTCATCGCAAAACGTTAGACAAGTATTTTTTTTATATTTTTACTAGTTGACCTGACAAGAAGTACTGAAATTTTCTATTGTCTTCGACAATATTAAATTTCAGTACTTCTACCAAACTTAACACTATAATATCAGATTATTTTCAGACACAATTCTCGTGCAACATTTTTCATCCACTTCTTCTTCTTCTTCTTTAATGGCACTAACGTTCCTAGAGGATCTTCGCCGTCTCAACGTAGTATTACTTGCGTCATTGTTATTAGTACTTAGTTGAGATTTCTATGCCAAATGACACGACTTGCAATGCATTCTGAGTGGCAAGCTCTAGAATACGCGTGATCACAGTGCAAGTCGGAGGAAATTTCTTTGACGAAAAATTCCCCCAACCAGAACGGGAATCGAACCCGAACACCCGGCATGTTAGTTATGACGCTAACCACTCGGCCACGGGAGCACAATCCACTTACATCCACTTACAAATAACATGTTTCTCCGTTACATGCAATAAATTTTTGATACAGAAAATATGATAGAATGAAGACAGCCCTAAATCGGACAATTCTTTTCTCGAGTTTTGCTCTTATCAACACATTCGGGGATCCATTTTTATTTATATAGATAGAAGACGATATAGGAGTGCGTTTTATCACATTAAATTCCATTTCCACATTCGAACGAAGATCAATTTCGGTACCGCAAACATCAAATGGACTAACAACGCTTGTCAATATGTAATTGTAGAATACATGCGAATTGAATTTTTCGAATTTACCCTCAGAGTTTTCCGAAAATTCTCAATTGTCATGTTTGGTTGGAATACGAGGGTCACTATTTATATTTCGGGAATTGGCAACACTGATGTCATGTAAGTCCATCTGACGGTTCCATCGTAAAGTTTGACATTTTTGACGATATACGTACTCAGAACATTTTGTCATACGGACTCGGCAAAAAAATGGAACTGAATCGTGAACATTTTCGTGCGATGATTTTTTACGACTTTCGACGTGGATTATCACAACAAGAGTGCGTCAATCAACTTAATTTGACTTTTGGCGATGAAGCTCCATCAAAAACCACTGTGTATCGCTGGTAAAGTGAATTCAATCGTGGTCGTAGTTCGCTGTCCGACGAGTTTCGTGAAGGTCGTCCAAAATCGACTGTAGTGCCAGAAAACATCGATGCTGTGCACGAAATGATTAAGCAAGATCGTCATGTAACCTATTGTGAGATTGAGGCATCCCTAAGCATTAGTTCCACCAGCATATATGCGATTTTACATGAACACTTAGTTGTGCGAAAATTATGTTCACGTTGGATCCCACATAATTTGACAATCGCTCAAAAAAAGGCTCGTGTCGATTGGAATAAATGCTTTGAAAATTGGTTTAAGCGCATGCAAAAGTGTATCGATTATCGTTGCGAGTACTTTGAAAAACAATGAAAATATATTCGCAGCTTAACTATTTGTTTTTGTTCATATTCCCGAAATATAAATAGTGACCCTCGTATGTGCATTATTTTTATGAGACCTCCCCTCCTTTCCAGAGGAGGAAGGGGTTTCATACCATCATAGAAACGTTTCGTGCCCCCTCCACATGTCAAATACGGCTCAAGTTGCTTGATTAGTTCTCGAGTTATGCAGGAATTTGTGTTTAAATTTGTATGGGAGCTCCCCTTTATAGAGAGAGCGTCGAACTACCGTAGAAACGTTTATCAATCCCCAAAACAAAAAATATGATAAGTTTGATTCCATTTGTATAATTAGTTCTCGAGTTGTTGAGTAACTTACCCCCCCCCTCCACTTTTTAATGATCATTTTGTTTTTTTTTTTTTTTTTGAAAACCCCCATTTTCTTTATTCCCCTATTGGGCGATTTTTCGATTTTCAGAAAATCTTAATTTTCACATCTGCAACAATAATAAATGAAATCCGAATGAACTGATATTCTGCATAGGTTACTTTTTCGTGGGAATCATCATTTTTAATCAAGTCACTTTGAAAATTCGAGATGGCCATTTTCATTGGCACTATAATATTATAATAATATACATGTATACTTTATTTGGCAGTACAATCATCTTCACTTTAAGTCTCATCCTCAACATACTAAGAGTACGATATTGAGAAAGAAAATTGAATTATAACCCAAACTAGCGTTGTCAAAAAGTATTTAATCTTCGGCAGATAATGTGCTTCTTTGTGTCCTGAAGTGTTCAATGAGCAAATAAAATCATCTGCCTCAAAAGCTTAAAAATGTTTGTATGTGTGGGAGCAGACATCTCTTTCGGGGATTGAACCAAGGCCGGTTGGAATGCGACCACGCTATCCACATAGCCATTGGTGCTGTTGCATAAATGCGTGAAAATATTGCATCTCATTACAAAATTAAGCTGGAAAGTGTTTTCTATGAGAAAAACGGTCTGGGCCGTGTGTGTGGCAAAGTATGAGAGAGGCTTATATGTATCTTGCTTCGCTCGCTCATCTTGATCTTATATTGCAATACCATATATATTAGAGTGCCAATGGTCGTATGAGAAAAAAGTGACCTTCGAATTTTCAAAGGGAACTTGAATAAGAATGTTGATTACCACGAAAAAATACTCTATGCAAAATATCAGCTCAATTGAACTACATTTACTAGTGTCGCACAGTCGTCAAAAGTTTGAGTTTTTTGAAAACCGAAAAATCACCCAAGGGAGTAAAAGATATCGGGATTTCCTAAAAAAAAATTTTGATGCCAGATGTCTTAAAATTGCATGAAACTCTACTGTTTATTGTCATTCTAAAGAAATTTTTTTGTCAAAAATCGACACTCTGAGACTTAGTCGTTCTTTTTTCGGAATATGAGGCAAAACGTGTGGTTTGGGGTGCCAATAAAAATCGTCATATCGATTTTTCACACGGAACTTCCTGTTGAATGCTGATTTGCACGATAAAATATGCTATGCAAAATATTAGCTCATTCAGACTTCATTTACTATTGTCACAGATGTCAAAATTGAAGTTTTCTAAAAATCGAGAAATCGCCTAAAAATTTAAATGTTTTTTTTTTTATTACCAAATGTCATAGAATTGCATGAAACATCGAAATTTACTGTTATCTCGAAAAAAAATTTTGGTCAGAAATAAACTTTTTTTGGCATTTAGTAGTTTTTTCGACTGAAAATCGATTTTTGACGATTTTTTTAGGATAACAAGTTCATGCGATTTTAAGACATTTGGCATCTTTTTGTTTTTTTTTTTGAAAACCCCTATTTTCTTTATTCCCCTATTGGGCGATTTTTCGATTTTCAGAAAATCTTAATTTTCACATCTGCAACAATAATAAATGAAATCCGAATGAGCTGATATTCTGCATAGGGTACTTTTTCGTGGGAATCAACATTTTTAATCAAGTTCACTTTGAAAATTCGAAATGGCCATTTTCATTGGCACTAATAATACTATAATAATATACAAATGTTTACCAGTATTTGAGAGACGTTGGGATGACAAAACATGTGTTAAAAATTGATTTTGGGTGTAACGATGACACCCGCAAATTAATCATATAGCTCACCTGAGCTCAAATTTTATACTGAAGAGAACAGTAATCAACCTAGTCCCTCTTTCATACATGCCGAGCAATAACAATCTCGTGTGTAATTGTTTCGCCGTAAAATGTAGCACATATGCACTTCATTGAAATTCGATATAACAGATGCATCATCTCCCACAGCAGTTCATTCTGAGCAAACTTTGTCTACTTGGTACACTTGTACAATGGTAGCTACAGAGAAATTACACAATAGCACAACGCTGGGGATATTTACCCGTGGAATCTATTATCAAAATTATTACATGGCCATAAATGTCGCGCGAACACAATGGGGTGCAGAATAAGGCACCGGTTTCAGTTTCTCTCCCCCGCAGATCACCAATCCACCCACTAGCTTGCTATTTTAACTTGCCAGTTCAACCAGATGTGCATCGGTATATTCCACCGGGCCGGGACGCGCAGAATGGATACTTTGTGTACAAACAGTACTGGAACGGGCGAATATTTTTAGACCGAGCGACACGTTACTTCTCGGTTCTTTTCTTCGATCTAGATACTTGCAAAAACATAGTTTCAACAAAAAAAAAGCAGAAAGAAACCTTTCGCAGCAAATGAAATATTGGCCCCAATAAAAGTTTCACAACTTCGGACCGCAGTCGAACGCTAACCCAACCACACGGAATCCCAACAATCATCCTCTTCCTCACACGAATGATCGACCCTTCTCGCAAAGTGCCCGAAGCACTCCCGCAACTCCAAACTGACAATGCAAAGTTATTCCTGTCAGCGGGATAGGTGGGGAATTAGTTTCGCCCACCCGCGCGCACAGTCGCCACCCAGTAAATGTGTGCCGTCAACCAAAGTGTACAACCTTCTCATAAAACCAGCGCTATTTCCCAACGCGAGAAAAAAAAAATCTTCAACGGTATTGTGAAACACGTCCTCCGGCAACTGAAGCATTTCCTATCGCCATGGAAAAGTCAAGTTCAGAAAGTTCCAATCGGAGGAAAAATTGCTCCGATGGAAACGATGGCAAACGGGAATCAATCTCATCGCTTGTATTTCTAGCTTTTGTTCACTACGTGATGTGGATGAGGGTGAGTGGAGATGGTCAATTCCAATTACGAGCGAGTCAGGTTTCAGGTGTCGTGGGTGTCGAGCGAGAATTGAAAAACTGCCGATAATTGTGGCTATCAACGTTTCAAACTGTCGGCTAATGTGATACGATAATTATTCGCTATGTGTCACTCGGGCATTTACTAGTGTGGAACTAGAACTTGCAAACCAAATCGAGAGAAGGAAATTGAATACATTGGCCGCAATTATGCTGATCGATGTGGACGTCATTGTGGGAGGGAAAAATGACCACTGCAACGATTAAACAATTCAGAGGTGGGCTGCGGCAGAAATTAATTCTAAATTGGTTTCCTATGCTAATTACTGTAGGCGTGGTGCAGCAGGGTCATATTTTACGACAGTTGCTGAATGAGTTCTGCCACAGAATGAATGGATGTTGTAGGTAAGAGAATTAGGTATGGCATGGCTCCACCATAGACGCACAATGGGACTGCAATTTCGAAGTATTGCGAGCAATATAACATTTGACCCACTTCCGCAAGCTGGACACGCTGGACGGCAATATTTCATCGTCCTTACAAGTTTTTATCGTTCCAAAAGAGAACATATTTGAATTAGCTAAGAAAGCCAGGCGAATCATTTATGGGCGTCATTTGTAATGTCCCCCATGGACACCATCCGGAACAATAATTTGTCAAACAGAACTGCGAGTGTGTCTACAATGAAGGCTTCAGTCATTCCTGGAGGCTTATGGGGGTAGTACACTACGAACACCATAAAAATATGAGATTTTCGCGAGTTCAACGAGAAAACAAATTACTATGACTAATCTGGTATCACAGTTTTATTAGGTACTAGCTGACCAGGCAAACTTCGTTCCGCCCAAAATTTGTTCTTTGACATCCGGCGATCCTTTTTTTTGGTATAGATAGAAAAAGATATAGGAGTGTGTTTCATCACATTAAAATCCATTTCCAGTTTCGAACAAAGATCAATTTCGCTAGCGCAAACATCAAATGGACTAACAGCACTTGTCACTATGTAATTGTAGAACATATGGGAATTTAATTTTTCGAATTTTCCCTTTTTCCTTCAGAGTTTTCCGATAATTTTCAATTGTCATGTTTGGAGAGGTGTCATACCATCATAGAAACATTTCTCATATCCAAAAACCCTCACATCCCTAATTGTGCTTGATTAGTTCTGGAGTTATGCAGAAGTTTGTGTTTCGTTTGTATGGCACCCTCCTTAGAGATGGGGGATGAGTGTATTCACCATAGAAACGTTTCGTGTCCCGTAAAACCTTCACATGCCAAATTTGGCTCCATTCGCTTGATTAGTTTTCGAGTTATAAGGAAGTTTGTATTTCATTTGTATGACTGTCCACCCTTAGAGAGCGGGTGGAGTGTCTCACCACCGTAAAAACATTTATTGCACCCTAAAACCTCCACATGCCAAATTTGGTTTAATAAATGGATAGCTGTTAACTCTCGACTAATGCAGAAATTTGAGTTACATTTGCTTGATTAATTCTCGTGTAATGCAGACATTTGTGTTTCATTTGTATGGCAGCCCCCTCTAAGAGAGGGAGAGAGGTATCTAACCACCATAAAAACATTTATTGCACTTTAATACCTCAATATGCCCAATTTGGTTTCATTTGCTTGAATAATTCTCGAATAATGCAGAAATTTGTGTTTCATTTGTATGGCAGCCACCCCCTAAAGAGGGGGGCGGAGAGTCTAACCACCATAGAAACATTTATTGCACCCTAAAACCTCAATATGCCCAATTTGGTTTCATTTGCTTGAATAATTCTCGAATAATGCAGAAATTTGTGTTTCATTTGTATGGCAGCCCTCCCTTAGAGAGGGTGGTGGAGAGTCTAACTGTCACAGAAACAGTTATTGCACCCTAAAACCTCCACATGCCAAATTTGGTTTCATTTGCTTGATTAATTCTCGTGTATTGCAGAAATTTATGTTTCATTTGTATGGCAGCCCCCACCCCCCTAAGAGAGGGGGGAGGGGTATCTAACCACCATAAAAACATTTATTGCACTCTACTACCTCAATATGCCCAATTTGGTTTCATTTGCTTGAATAATTCTCGCGTAATGCAGAAATTTGTTCTGGCGCGTCACCAAAGAAGTGTGTGGCCTGGCGTTGTCCTGATGGAAGACAATGCGGCCTCTGTTTATCAAAGATGGCCTCTTCTTCATGAGTGCTACCTTCAAGCGGTCCAGTTGTTGGCAGTACAGGTCCGAATTGAGCGTTTGGCCATAGGGAAGTAGCTCATAATAGATTATTCCTTGACAATCCCACCAAACACACAGCAGAACCTTCATGGCCGTTAATGAAGGCTTGGCCACCGTCTGAGCCGCTTCAGCGGGCTTCGACCACGACCGTTTGCGCTTCACGTTGTCGTAAGTGACCCACTTTTCAACGCCAGTCACCATCCGCTTCAGTAACGGGTCGATTTTGTTGCGATTCAGCAGCGATTCACATGCGTCGATACGGTCAAAGATGTTTTTTTTGCGTCAACGTGTGTGGTACCCATACATCGAGCTTCTTTGTGAATCCAAGCTTCTTCAAATGGTTAATAACGGTTTGATGACTTATCCCCAGCTCTTGGCCGATGCTACGGCTGCTACTATGCCGGTCTTTCTCGGTTAATTCAGCGATTTTGTCGCAATTTTCGACGACAGGCCTTCCGGAGCGTGGCGCATCTTCGACGACCTCTACACCAGAACGAAAACGTTGAAACCATCGTTGTGCGGTGGAAATGGAAACTGTATCGGGTCCATAAACTGCACAAATTTTATTGGCAGCTTGAGATGCATTTTTGCCTTTGTCATAGTAGTACTGTAAAATATGTCGGATTTTCTCTTTATTTTGCTCCATATTTGCGACACTATAACTCACGAACGACTTAACCAAACAAAACACTGTCAAGAACTATATTATAGCGCGCAAAAATACCTTTCCAACAAGCTATAGTATGACTCGATACAATGAATACAACTAGAACTACGCGCTTACAACGACACCTCGCGGAAATACCGCAGGACTTTTTTGGCAGCCTAATAGAAACATTTATTGCACCCTAAAACCTCCACATGCCAATTTGGTTTCATTTTCTTAATTAATTCTCGTGTATTGCAGAAATTTATGTTTCATTTGTATGGCAGCCCCCCCTAAGAGAGGGGGAGGGGTATATTACCACCATAAAAACATTTATTGCACTCTAATACCTCAATGTGCCTAATTTGGCTTCATTTACTTGAATAATTCTCGAGTAATGCAGAAATTTGTGTTTCATTTGTATGGCAGCCCCCCCTTAGAGAGGGGGGAGGGGTCTCTAACTATCACGAAAACCTTCCCCTGCCCCAAAAACCCCTACATACCAATTTTCATGTTGATCGGTACAGTAGTTTCCGAGTCGATAAGAATCAGACAGACAGACAGACAGACAGAAATCCATTTATTTATATATAAATATATATATAGATATATTATTCAACAAACAAAAATAAACTGGTGCCAATGGGACTGTCTTCTGAATAGCTGCAAGCAGTTTGTTGAACCCTTGCAGCCAAATCCTTGTAAACTGGTGAAAGTTCTGCAAGTTTTCCTAATGGACCTAGTGAACGATTTCAACCAATTGTTTTTTTACGTGATCTTGGATACATTTTCTGTCATTGTACGTAAGATTTTTTCACAATATTGAATTTCAACGAAATGGCGACATTTTTGTAAAAATTTTTTTTGTCTCAAAAATCGAGACAATTCAAAATATCGAAAAAAAATCCTACGTACGATGACAGGAAATTTAGTGCAGAATCTGGGATATCAATTTCATCAAAATTGGATGGACCGTTCCGGAGGTAGAACTTCCACCAGTTTGCAAAACATGACTTCGAGAAAAACACGTTTTAAATTTTCGATACATTTATTTCGTTTATTTCACATCGTATCCTCAGTCTGTAATCCCTGAATCATAAAACTGACCTTCGACGCTTAAAAGGTGATCTTCCTGCCAAATTGGACTTGCGAGTTTCTCTAGCTGCTTCTGACATCCGCACCTCTGCTCGTTTGATTAGTTCCTTATTCAATTTTCCGCAGAAATTGTTGCACTCCGGTCCAATTTCAATCTAAAGTTCTTTCATTATTTCCAAAACGTCTTGTAGATCACCATTATAGTTTCAGGTTGCTATATTTGCTGCAATTTCCGAAACTTTTGACTTTTGGTTGCTTGCATCAATATTGAAAATCCATCGCTCTGGTCGCGATAGCAGGCGAATCAAGTTGTTGGAATCTTTGATCGACAAATGCACATAGGACCAATTCAGAAATCAATCTAGATATATCCATCCATTATATTGTTTGATAGCATTGGTACAGCAGGATATCCAATTCCTGTAAGCAACTGACGTATGCGTTGCGCGCATTTTTCACGCGCTCCTTGAGCAAAGACTTAGGTCCACTAATTGGCATTCAACTTCGGAACGGAGAATCGGGCAAACCTGGGACAAAAACCACAGTAAAGTAGACAGGGAACATTTTAAGCCAGAAATATTATTTTTAATTTTTTCAAGTTTCCATGTTGTATTACTCCCTTAATGCGTATTTATGTTGAACTAGTGCCATATAAATAGTCTCGAGATACGTGTATCGAGTCAATTTTGTTTATTTCGCACCAACTGACGTACTTTTGGAATATAATTCCAGAAAATGTAGAAAATGATGTTAATCTTCCTCTTCTATACACTGTGTTTCACAACTATAGGATCAATCAATTTTTCTGAGTTTCCAGAGATATGTAAGAAGTCGGTTGAATTGAAGTATATGGTATAGGATATAATAACTATCTTTATTTATAAACCTGGCCATTTGAACTTTATTGTTGTGTTCAGGCGCGAAACATTAAAAAAACTAAAATTCCAGTGTTTCATAACTATAGAACCAGATGGAAAAACTCTCAAAACTCTCTATACAAAATGAACGTCAATTTCACATGAATTACGATATGTTTTTAATTCGTAGGTCATCTTTAGTTCTCAACCAGCTCAAATAACCCATTCGGAGTGGTTACGACCATGCTGCGCCATGTTGTTTATTCGTTTAATTGTTTATTTGTTTAGATATAACATTCATCAATAACAACATTGTCTTAATTAATAAAAACTTGTAAAATAGTCGAACAAAAACATGGAAACATAAAATTAAAACATAACATTAAACACATCGGGATTCTCAATTCGGTTTCTGAAGCGTAGTGATGATTCTCCAAAGTCATAAAACTGCTCTACGGATGAAAAGGTTCTGATCATTTCCGTAACCGGCTCATGTTGACCATACGATGAACGATGTGCAAGCTTTGCAACGATGTTGTAGTGTGTATTTCGTTCTACGCAGAAGATACTGCTCGGTTAAGTTCTTCAAATCACTCATACAGTGATAGACATTCGTTTAGCCGCACTTGAAAAAAAAACTTGAAGCACTTACAAAACAACTAGGAATTTTCTTTTTATCGGGATACTTATTTGCTGTAGTGATAGTATATTTAAGTCAATTTTATTGAAAGGACGTGCGTCACAATCACACACACACACACACACACACATCGGCATCGGTGGATATAAACATTCAAACGTCGTTTTTCCCGAGACATACGTTTAGCCGCAGGGCATAAAAATCGAGTTTTCGCATAATCACCGAGCCTTTATCTATGTTTTGACGTAGGACTACGTCTTTCATTTCTATACCGGGGTGTAAAATCAAAGTTTCGAAAACGAAAGCGTTACGCCGGAGACCGAGATTTTGAGTGTTAATAGCTCCTAAACAACTAAACGAAATGGTATGATAAACACTTCATTCGAAAGATAAAATGTCTACGCGTTCTATACTTGTTACTTTCTGATCCAAAAACTTGTTTCAATAGTCTTAAATTTGCTTTCAAAATAGGCTATTGAAATCACCAATCGGTATATAAGCGAGCGCCGCTCGGAAATCCACTCAGTTCTAATTGAACAGCGATTGGAGCATGTTGTCGCTGTTGTGGTGAAGCTCTTCATTTATCATGAAAGCGCGGATGAACGGTGTCACCAAGAGCCTGTTTGTGCACCTTAGGCCAGAAGGGAATCCATCAGGAGGAGAGTGATGCTACAAACGGTTCCCCGGGAAGATCTCGAAGCAGCCGCTACACACACACACATACACGCACGGAATTCTTTCCGTTTGGATCGAGAAAGAACCGGAAAATAATCTGCCAGTTCCTCTAGGAATTTAAAAATACATTCGTGTGAAAGAGTTTATTTGAATGTTTTCTATCCATGTAACACTGTGACCAAATATGTTTCAATCAAGTGCTATTAACAGATGGTTATCGAGTTAGCATTAACCACTGGTGGGCTTCCAGTATCGAGGAAAATGTGGAAATATTTAATCGTTACTGAAAATAATCTGCCAGTTCCTCTGGGAATTTAAAATTACATTCATATGAAAGAGTTTATTTTAATGTTTTCTATCCATGTAACACTGTAACCAAATACATTAGGTTTTGTGATTTTTCAATCAATCGCAATCAACAGGATATCTTCTGAAGATTATTCTTCCCCATTAGTAGGATATTTCCGTATCCAATATTGGACGCATAAAACCTTGTGCCTCCAACGTAACGCTCTCGTTTTCGAAGTTCTCCAAATATTCATTCATTCAGAATGAATTCAGATTCAACTTCATACAAATGATCTCTAAATCAACGATAGTCCTACGTCACTCTTGCGGTTATACCATAGATATAACCCACTTCCTGTTTTTTATTTTTTGAAAAAATACTTGGGAATGTTGGCAATTTACAAGATAAATATTACATGTGCAACGTAAGAAGTTGGTCAGATTAGGGATTTACATAGAATGTAAAGGAATGGCGAAAGGTGTTCTATTAACGGAAGAGGGCGGAAAATAATAAAGATATTCAGTCAACAAAAGTTTTCTAATCGCTCGATCGTAACAAATATTGGTCTATCTGAGAAAGTGGTACGGAATTTCTTTATATAGTGCCAGAAATATGGGATATAACGACCAACAAATGGGAACACCAAAGTTTTTTTTTTTTTTTTTCATATCTGTATTATAGTGATTTTCAACTCATTTGGCTGGTTCGTCACTTTTTACTTCCATTTTTGGAAGAATGTCGGGAGTGAGAATTGAACTCATGACCTTCAGCGTGAGAGGCATGGATGTTACCACTACGCCAGATCGCCTCCCACACCAAAGTTACATTGCGTCTTAAAGGTCGAATAAGACACGAAGCAACCAGGAAACGATGTCCTGCTCATACATTAAGGCAGAATCGGTTGTTCCAGTAACGAAATATGCCTCTTCGTTACTGGAACAACCGATTCTGCCTTAATGAATCTTGAATGAGTCACCACACATCATGTGGAAGAAACTTCAAGGGAAACCGGAACTGACCGCCACCCATAAGCAGAAACATTTCATTTTCGTCCGGCAATACATGGAATGAAAACTAGTATGGAGAAATGTTCTATTTTCCGGCGAAAAAAGTTCAATTTGGATGGTCATTTTTTCAGCAGGATTATGCATAGATCCACGTTTCCAAGCAATCGAAGGCATGGTTTGCCGAGAAGGACATTCCGCTTTTCGAATTACCTACTGACAATCGATTGCAATCCCAAAGAGAACCTACGGAGAATCTTGGCCGAGATGGTCTATGCAAACGGATGACAATTTGACAACATTTCCAATCTCAAGACAGTAATTCAGGAATGTTGGGCTATGATCAATATGGCAACACTTTAAAAGCTGTCTGACTCGATGCCAAATCGAGTTTTCAAAGTGATCCGGAATGGAGGTGGACATACTAAATATTAGCTACCGATTGAACTCGAAATTTGCCGCACAAATTTTCTTTTATTGAAATTTTAGGATGCGGCTAAACCAATGTCCATCCTGATTCCACATATTTGAATTACTTAGAAAACAAAAAATTAATTTATACTTTTTTTTAGAATGAATTCGATGAAAATAAACAATAATCGTCTTTTATGAGCAAAACTGTACAAAGAATTGACTTATTTAAAAAAAAGACGTTGAGAAAAAATAGGGTGCGTCTGAACGAATGTCTACCACTGTACTGCTGGCTATTCATCAATCCATGCCCTGGATTTTATGAATTGATGCCAAATTAACCAATCATCGCATTGATTTTGATGCAAAAACAGAAGTAAATGATTCTGTAGTACTTCGTTGCACTTCTGACCGTGCATTCGTGTTGATGAAAAGCTATCTGAACCAGATCTTTCTGAAAATATTTCCCTCAAAGCATCAAACTGCCGCCTGCAAAGTTACGAGTTGAAAAATTACATGACACGTTCCGTTAGTCCTTCTAGTATGAAGAAATTCTTTCCAAGTTGAATTTCTTTTTTTCAGAGAAGTTCTCCTGAAATAGTTAAATTCATGGGATTAGATTACACATTAGTTGTTGAACCCACAGTTTTGGAGATAAGATTTTTATGGTTTGGGGAGAATGTTCTCAAAAGGACTTGGTTCAGATAGTTTATCATCAACACGAATGAACAGTCAGAAGTACAACGAAGTACAACACGAATCATTTAGTGTTGTTTTTGCATCAAAAACAATGTGATAATTGAGTAATTTCTAGAATCCAGAAGGTCAGGGCATGGTTTCATGAATAAGGGCTTCTGATTCTGGACTGGTCAGCTTGTTTACCAGATTATCAAAGATTTATGAGGAGTGATCGTACGAATAGTAGACGCAGCTTACCAGCAATATGAGATATTTGAAGAGCTTAAACGAGTAGTATCCTCTGCGTAGAACGAAAAACACACCACAACATGGCGCAACTGCGTCGAAACCACCCAGAATGTGATTTTTAATGTGATTTACCTACGAATTAGAAACTTATTGTAATACATGTGAAATTGGCGTTATCTTTGTAAAGGAGTGAGAGTTTTTCCATCTGATTCTATAGTTATGAAACACTGGAATTTTAGTTTTTTGAATGTTTCGCGCCTGAACACAACAACAAAGTTCAAATGGCCTGGCTTATAAATGAAGATAGTTATTATATCCTACACCATATACTTCAATTCAACCGACTTCTTACATATCCCTTGAAACTCAGAAAAAAAAGAGTGGTTCTATAGTTGTGAAACGCAGTGTATATATAAAAATGGATTTCTGTCTGTCTGTCTTATGGACTCGGAAACTACTGAATCGATCGACATGAAAATTGGTACGCAGGGATTTTTGGAGTCGGGGAAGGTTCTCATGATAGTTCGAGACCCCTCCCCCCTCTCTAATGGGGGGCTGCCATACAAATGTAACACAAATTTGTACATTACTCGGGAATCAATCAAGCAAATGAATCCAAATTTGGCATTTGTGGGCAAGAAACTTTTCTAAGATGCTTCAACACTCCTGCCACATTTCTAAGGGGGAGCTGAAAATGAAACACAAATTGCTGCATAACTCGAGAACTAATCAAGCAAATGGAACCAAATTTTGACATATGCAGATTTTAGGGAGCAATACATGTTTTTATGGTGGATTGACACTCCTTTGCCCTCTCTAAAGAGGGGTGAGGAGGGTGAACAACTCGAGAACTAATAAATCAAATGGAATCAAACTTAGCATATGAGGTTTTAGGGATCAATAAACGTTTCTATGGCAGTTCGACACTCCTCACACAAATTTCTGCATAACTCGAAAATGAATCAAGCAAATTGTGCCATATTTGGCATGTGGAGGTTTCAGAGGGCACAAAACGTTTCTATGGTGGTTCGACACACCTACCCCTTCTCTAAGGGCATGGGGGCTGCCATACAAATGAAACACAAACTTCTGCATAACTCGAGAACTAATGAAGCAAATGGAGCCGAATTTGGGATGTGAGGGTTTTTGGGTACGAGAAATGTTTCTATGATGGTATGACACCTCTTCCTCCTCTGGAAAGGAGAGAGGGTCCCATAACAATAATGCACATATTTCAACCAAATATATTCCAAAAATGACAATTGAAAATTTTCGGAAAACTCTGAAGGAAAATGGGAAAATTCGAAAAATTCAATTCGCATGTGTTCTACAATTAAGTGCTCCCGTGGCCGAGTGGTTAGCGTCATAACTAACATGCCGGGTGTTCGGGTTCGATTCCCGTTCTGGTCGGGGGAATTTTTCGTCAAAGAAATTTCCTCCGACTTGCATTGTGATCACGCGTATTCTATAGAGCTTGCCACTCAGAATGCATTGCAAGGCGTGATATTTGGCATAGAAATCTCAACTAAGTACTAATAAAAATGACGCAAGTAATACTACGTTGAGACGGCGAAGTTCCTCTAGGAACGTTAGTGCCATTGAAGAATAAGAATAAGAAGAAGAAGAAGAAGAAGTGTTCTACAATTACATACTGACAAGCTTTGTTAGTCCATTTGATGTTTGCCGTAACGAAATTGATCTTCATTCGAAAGTGGAAATGGGTTTTAATGTGATAAAACGCACTCCTATACCGTCTTCTATCTATATAAATAAAAATAGATCGCCGAATGGGTTGATAAGAACAAAACTCAAGAAAGGAATTGTCCGATTTAGGGCTGTCTTCATTCTATCATATTTTCTGTATCAAACATTTATCCCATGTAACGGAGAAACATGTTATTTGCAAGTGGATGAAAAATGTTGCACGAGAATTGTGTCTGAAAATAATCTGATATCATAATGTCGAGTTTTGGTAGAAGTACTAAAATTTTATAGTAAAAAATCATTTTAAAGGGTAGATTAGAAGATCAATGAATGAACAGAAGATCAATCAATGAACAGTTCTGGGATTGGACCCATTAACATGCGCTTAGTAAGAAAACGTGGATGTAATAACGAAAAATAAATTATGGGCGAGACGAAGTTTGCCGGGTCAGCTAGTAATGCTCATAAAAATGACGGAGTTCAACCAGCTTTTAGTTTCATCGGGAACACATCAACATTGTAGTTAATTATAGCAACTAGCTAATCTTCGTTCAATTAATTTATAAAATTTATAATAGAGATGCAACCAATCATCGCTGATGGCAGCTCGAGTGCAGTGAAATCAATATTTTATTCGTGTTCAACACAAATCACACTGATTGCTAGCTAATCCCATTTCACTTCATAACAGCAAACGCAAACATCGGAACACCGGTATTGCTAATGAAAAGTACCACTCATGATCATAAATCTCCATTCCAATCGGTCGGCAGCGGTCGTTCTTGTTATGCAAACAGTGCAGAATCGAAATGAATATAAGTGAGTCATTAAAAGCCAACCCGATGACACCTTCCCCGGCCCCCCATCGGCTGGTCCTCTCCGCATTGTGCAGTGGCCGACCTAGAATGGTTAGTGCGAATGTGTGTTGTTCATTACAAGTGAGAGGAGCATGTGTAGGACTTTGTGCATAGCTTAGCCCAGTGATAGTTGTATATCCGTCGCAGAATATGCACAATATGAGCATCGCAAAATAATCTGCAGTACTCCAAAGTGTGCTCGAGTGCTATTTTTGTCTTCGGACTATCACCATCAACCCGCACGAAGGACATCATGGGGGTGTACGGACACAATTTCCACCCTGCTCCACCCGGACTTGTTGGGCGGTGTTTGTGTGTAGAAATGTAAGCACAAAAAGGAAGTGAAAGCTAGCTTTCTTTATCGACGTAACAACACAACGCAGCCTAGCATAAGGCACTTAGTGGGAATTTTTGTTGTATGTGTATCAACCCAATAAAACCCAACAAACAACATGAAGCCGGACAAATTAGATTTGGAGATTAATGCAGACGAGGATGATGCTGCCGCTGAAATGGAGGATATAATAGCAGGTTATTTGGAATACTTATTTGTTTTCCTTTTCTTCCCGTCTAGTAGCAAACTTCGCTCACGTCGTTTAACCGCACGTTCACCTAATTACATCATTAGTTATTTGCCTGTATCCTAATCAACATCTTCCACAGCATAAGAAATGAGCCGCCTACGAATGAAACGTGAGCAATAAGGTTCGATTGATTGGTAGTCTTCCACGCGTGCTAATATTAAAGCGTTCGTCATTTCGGCACCACATGAAATGTTTCTTCAACTTTTATCTGCCCTTGCAGAGGAACTTTTTGGAACAGAATATTAACCTAACATGAAACAATATTCTACTTTTTCAATCGAGCCAAAGTTTACCGATGCTACATGTTGAGCGTCGGATAAGGTACATCTTCATTTCGCGCAGCGTACATGCACAATATCCTTCGAGTGGAATCGCTACCCCCGAGGAAGCAACGAACAATAAACATTATCAAGACTCCACGTTGTCGGATAAAACAAATCCAATATGATACATCCAAAGCGGTGAAACATGCTGTCTGGGTACGTTACATACAAGCAACCGTCTTTAACAGTGCTCTCGAAACTGCTACCGGGTGTTCCGATGAATTTGAACATTTTACCTCTCGATACACATGCCCCATGTCACGGTTTAGCAGCTTCGAAAACATTTTTTAGGATGTCAGACATTGGTCTGTGACATGAAACGTGATAGACAATTTAGCGGCGCTTGAGATATGTTTCAAGAAATCGAATCACATCAAAAAGTCAATTCTTCGCCCGAATTCGTCAAGAAGATGTGTTGTCTAACTGGTTCAGTGTTATCAGTAACTGATAACAATAAATTGTTGTGGCTATTGAAAAACTGAAAATGTATACGCAGACGAAACATTTATTAACTATCTTCCTAAGCGTTCGATGAGTACAGAATAACTTCCGTTACATGAAAATGTTGATGCGAAGCAAATAACGTCTCTCCTATGTTGAAGCTTTTAGCCATTCCCACCTCCATACCGGAATTCACCGGTAAAAGATGTGTCAGTAAAACGGAAAATATATCCCCGCTACCTTTATTGGAAATTGATTCTCTCCAAACCAGAGACGTGGCAAATACCAAGCATTCATTTTCCCATGAGTTACCATTCGGTGAGAAGTAGTCTTGGTGCTGTGAGACACGAGTGAATGTGTGTGCATGTATGTACGTATGTCATTGATTGCTGCATTCGCACACCGACTGTAAAACGTCGTTTGCTTCTGAAATCTAAGCATACACATAGCTGATGGTGGCTGGCAAACTCAAAAACAGGAGTAAAAAACCTTTCACGTCTTTGATGTTACATAGGATCACAGAAGATAGGATTATCCACCTGGTCTCCGGTGTGCCGTGATTGTGTTATGTGAAATTGCTCGAGGGAGAAACAACCTCTCAAGGAGCAACATGATTGCGCACAATGTTGTTGATTACCGAGTTTGTTTAATTGAGTTCTCGAGAAGGTAGTACAACAAACTTGAAGCAACGTTTTCAGTACTGTTCTCTCGCTTTCCAAGTTTTTGTTTGAAGAGAATGTTAAACTAGAATCGAGTTACTAAATGAACTTCTAACAGAATACGAATTGTCACATTGAATACATTCGTTATTCACTTCAATTAAAAGGAGAGCCATGTTGGGTATACAAGCATGAAATCTGCCAGCCTTGCCCTATCCCATCACTTTTCATCCCCAGTGATGAAAGCAAAATTTTATGCACCTCTCTATATGTCTCATGTCCAGCCTATGTGTAATCCATCTCCCAGTCGTCCATATCCTTCTAACCTACTGAGGCGATTGAGAACAATTTGTCGCCTAAGGATCAATGGCACCTAGAGTGATTTTGTTGTTTGTTATCATCTTCGTTCAATCATATTTGCATTTCTACAGTTTCGTGTCTGCTTGGTGGTTTTCCGTATTCTTTGCGAAAACTGAAACTGAAACTGTCAATTTCTCAAACGATTCTTGAGGCGATCTTTCCATCCGAGAAATCTTTCACCATAGACAACAGGTAATCATCACTTTATACCAACACTGGATCACGAGGCAAATCCTGGTGTTTCTGGTGAGTCACTATCGATATGTGACCTACCGTTGTCACGATGAAGGAAACTTCATCATCTACTGGACGATCAGTTTCTTCAGATGGTCTGCTTGTGTAAAGTATGTGTCCGAATTCAAAGAACGGCCATAGCAGAGCAGCTTATAAAAGTCGGTTCACTATTGAAGACAGTTTAATCCCATCAAACACAAGGTAAGGTCTTTCTGTCTTGGTCACCGTATGCGCCAGTCTATCACTTTTCGGCCACGACCGTTTTCAATTAAATTTTCGTAAGTGCCCCTCTTTTCAAAAACACACCATTTCTGAAACACCGTAGATTATATTGCGACCCAGCAGCGATTCCCAGATTGAAACTCGATTCGTACATCGTGCCTCTTCATGTATTCAGCATTATTCAAGTACATCCAGGTTTTTTTCACGCGGGAGATACGTACCTCGTAAAAAAACGCGTTAATTGGAAAATCCGCGTAAAAAAACCGCGTTAATTGGAAAATCCGCGTAAAAAAAAAACGATGTCACCTAATGATATCAGATATCAAATGGGACTATCCTTACGTAGAACGAAAGTAAAAAGTTGATTGTTGATTGTTACTCGCATTTTCCAGATTTGTTGATCAAAACAACCAAAACAACGGAAAAATGTAACTGGTCTTATAGAAACTTGACACTTGAAAAATACAAAACGCTAAGCGAACAAAACGATAACAAACAAACAAACAGAAACGATAATGAGTAGTGCTGTTAGATTTTTGCCTATTATTTTATAATTCAAATGTAATGCTCGTATAAAATGATAATGAAACCAAGAGGTTACTCTAAAGAATCAATTGTGGTATCAATTTTATAGTTGTATCATCAGGGCATCAAGCATTTCAAGATAGTACTACATAGTGTCCGAAACAAAAGTAAGTCAAGCAATTATAGAACTGTCCGAGAGCTGTGTTTAGTGGAAATACCATCTTGCATCTTGATTACACACAGTGTGCAAGTAGAAAATTATAGGAGGTTGTATCCAAGACACGACCGCATTGTTGACGTAGAACTACGCTGTAGTTTTATTCAAGTCGCTTGTTTATAACTGCGAATATTATTTCATAATGCTACGCAAATTTTGAAATAACCATTCTACCAGTTTGCTCACCCTGATTTTTTTTTTAATTGTAGAATTGCTTGATGGGTCAATCTTGCGCTCGCAGAACAATATGCTCCAGACAAGCGCAGCTGTCATCCTTAGTGGAGAAAGTTTTGCTACTGGCAAGCGAAACCAAATCATATACAAAATTTGAAAACGACATTTACTTTCTTGGTGACTAAATAAACAAAATAAACTCTATCTGTTAATTTCAACAACCTTGAAGAGAGTAGCACTGCTTCATTATGATCAAGATTAGCGCGAATGCAATCCTAGTGTGTGCAGTTTTACGACTGGCACACGAGTCCAAATATTGGTATTCTCCAAACGATTTTTTGGTGCATAACCTTAACACCTGCTTCACCATAGCGTCAGTTCAATGCATTGATGACAAAAAAAACAATGTTAACTGCTTGGAAAAAGGCTAAATATATGCTTCAGCTAGAGCACTTTTCTGTTAATATTGCCAGTCTAGATTAGCTTAGCTGTCATCATTTGTGGAGAGAGTTTTCCCACCGTCATGCGAAATCAAATCACTGACAAAATTCAAGAACATTTATTTTCTTAATGAGCTGATGATAGCCTAGCTTGATGATTCCCCACACAATTATGTAGCTCAGAACCTTAATGCAACGGCGTCAGTTTGATGCAATGATTGCAATGCCAGAGACATCAGCAAGTAAGTAATTTGGTCGCGTCCACAACTCAATCCGCAACGAAGACATGTGATGACGCAAAACAAGGAAGAACACGCGATATTCATTGCTTTGAATACAGAACGATACTGAAAGTTTGCCTTGTTCAGTCGATTTCCTCACGAAGAATAAAAGTATGCCTTTCCATTCTATTCTTTGTTTTTGAGAGGCTTTAAACTTTGCAGTTCATTCGCCTCTAAAAGTTTGCCTCAGCGAGAACCACTGTTTATACTCCAGGCAAATATTCCCCTTCGTTCTTCTTCTTTTCCTTTGTTCACGGAAACTTTACATCTTACGATTTCCCCTTCGTTGCCCGTTATTGACCGCTGTTATCCGGGAAAGCACACAAATGGACAGAACAAATGTATGAGAAAATTGGAATGCTTCCAATTTTCATCAATTTAAACCATATACAGACTATGGAATTGTAATGTATATAGGGTGTGTCACATCAAATTGCATCATGGAAAAAACGCTGTAGAAATTCGCCCAGTAGACCGATCCTTTTGAAAATTTTAGACAGTAAAATAAAAACTATTAAACAACTTTTGGCATTTTCTTTTTATTCATACTTCGAGCCCAAGCCCGTATGCTCGCAACTTCCTCTTTACCCCGTCCATAAGGTTCTGTACAACGTCAGGTTGTAGTTTTTTTTTAACAGAAATCCATTTTAACTTGAAGTCCGCCTCCGATTTGACAACTTTTGGGTTATTCCGGAGGGCCTGCTTCATAATCGCCCAATATTTCTCTATTGGGCGAAGCTCCGGCGCGTTGGGCGGGTTCATTTCCTTTGGCACGAAAGTGATCCCGTTGGCTTCGTACCACTCCAACACGTCCTTTGAATAGTGGTACGAAGCGAGATCTGGCCAGAAGATGGTCGGGCCCTCGTGCTGCTTCAATAGTGGTAGTAAGCGCTTCTGTAGGCACTCCTTAAGGTAAACCTGCCAGTTTACCGTGCCGGTCATCACGAAGGGGGCGCTCCGCTTTCCGCAAAAGCCGATCGCTTGCCACACCATGTACTTTTTGGCAAACTTGGATAGTTTCTGCTTGCGAATCTCCTCCGGAACGCTGAATTTGTCCTCTGCGAAGAAGAACAACAGGCCTGGCAGCTGACGAAAGTCCGCTTTGACGTAGGTTTCGTCGTCCATTACCAGGCAATGCGGCTTCGTCAGCATTTCGGTGTACAGCTTCCGGGCTCGCGTCTTCCCCACCATGTTTTGCCTTTCGTCGCGGTTAGGAGCCTTCTGAACCTTGTATGTACGCAGGCCCTCCCGCTGCTTGGTCCGCTGGACGAATGAACTTGACAAATTCAGCTTATTGGCGACATCCCGGACCGAACTTCTCGGATCACGTCTAAACTGCTTAACTACGCGCATGTGATCTTTTTCACTGACGGATCATCCATTTTTGCCGTTCTTCACCTTCCGGTCGATGGTTAGGTTCTCGAAGTATCGTTTTAGTACTCTGCTGACCGTGGATTGGACGATTCCCAGCATCTTACCGATGTCCCGATGTGACAACTCCGGATTCTCGAAATGAGTGCGCAGGATTAATTCACGACGCTCTTTTTCGTTCGACAACATTTTTCCAAATTTTCGAAAAATTGACAGTGAAGCATGGCCAACGTGATCTATACACTCTTATCTGATTATAAGCGAAAGCTGAAGATATAATTCCTAAAAATTAAATTTCTACAGCGTTTTTTCCGTGATGCAATTTGATGTGACACACCCTTTAGCATATCAAACAAATCTTAGGAAGTAAATCGCCAAAATTCGTTCGCGGCAAAAATATTTATTAACGTTAACTTTATTTCATGAAAACGTGACCTGTTTTCTGATTGGGTGCCAATGAAAGACGTAGTTCTACGTCAAAAAATATAGGCGATTCTAGAGCACTCATTTGTATAGATATGAATTCGATGTGAAAGTGTATAAAGTGTTTGGGTATTTCAATTATTGTTGAAGGTAAATTTGAAGATATATTTCCCATTTTTTGAGTGCACGAATAATGATTATTACGTTGTTAACAGCTGGATACGTAGATGCTGTCTGAAAATCGGTAGCTTGCTGGTGGTATCGGTTCTGAAGCAACGGGGTGTCGCAGAACGAATTCCAATGAATATTTGCTTCTAGTTAGTCATAAAAATTGACCTAAGATTTTTGTTTATGGCATTTTAATTGGAGATAATTCACAAACAAAGTTCATTTTGGATCCAACACCAAACCAAAGCATGGCATAACAAACGTTATCCGGACTCTGCTCGAGCTATTGCAACTGCGAAATATTACCGAAACTACCGACATTACCGAATTACCGAAACTGAGCCCTATTTTAATGACAAACCGAAACGGTACTATAAAAATGGTATCGAAAAATTGCAAGATCACTATAATCGCTGTATCGCCCTCGAAGGCAATTATGTTGAATAATAAAATTGAATTTTGCAAAAAAAAACTGTGTTACCTTTGAAACTTTTCAGTCGAACTGTTATGTTCATAAAAAAGGAAGTGTATGAAAATTATACGGAATCATAAAAATAAAATTGAAAATATGTAGCTTTGTCTTTAAAACTACAAAAATTTAATTTAATGTTGAACTCAAAATTAAGTACACTTTAACAAAAAAAAAAAGTCCTTCGTTACATGCGTTTTGCTTGTAAATGACAATATCGTTATATTTTTTAAGTTTTTTACAAGCGTTCTCGTTGTATTTATCCATTCCATCTAGCGCGATCTGCTTTCCACATTTCCACTATTCAGTTCGGCTGCACTCATTCCTTCGCAAACAGTTCACTCGCAAACTGTTCGTTCCGAATCAGTTCTCTCTCAATCAGTTCGTTCGCAAACCGTTCGCTTTACAAATGTTTTGTATCGTACTACAGGTAAACTTCGATATAACGTACCCTCGTTATAACGTACCCTCGATATAACGTCACTCGATATAACGTACATTTTACCTCGATATAACGTACACATGATCAAAGTCTAAAAAAAATATTTTTTTTAAATTTTTTTTCTGAAAGAACAATAGATTATCTGTATTTTGATACTAAAGCTTGTGCTTTAACCAATCCCGAAATACTACTGTTTTGTGATTCCGGATTCTAAATGAATCAAACTTCAATCAACAGAACGAAGGAAAACATCATGAGAAAAGTTGTCTTCGTCTTCCCATTGATTTTATTCATCAACCTTACTCAAACAGCAACACAATAAAGTAATATAAGCTACGTTTCAGAGTTCTTTATTATGCTTCGATATAACGTACATTTCGATACAACGTACAATTTTGAAAGTAAAATGTACGTTATATCGAAGTTACCCTGTAGTTATTTTGTACCGTTCGCAAACGGTTTGTCCATCTCTGATTCAGAACCTACTGGACTAATTCACCCTCATATACCATCGCGCCGTGTGAATAACCTCTTGTTTCCTCCCGTACCCTCCCATCTGTCGCGGCCTGCACTGAATACGACGCACTCCCATTATGGTTCTATGTAAAGAAAACACTATTCCACCGTTCGATCGGCTTTACAAGCAAAGCAACAGGCCCGAAACTCGATTAAAACCAGAACAGCGCAACGGTTCGAATTCCTTAGCCGACTGGAAAAACAGTTTCAGTTGCTTCTACAACCGATATCATCGTAACTCTTGGTGACTTCCACCTGCCAAATTTACATTGGCAATTGGAGGAGGACCTCTATTGATTCATTCCTTCGAATGTTTTTTCGAAGCACGAGCAAACACTCATTGTAACTATGCTCACCACTGGACTACAGCGAATTAACAGATATGCGAATGTGAACGCCAGACTTCTCAACCTTATTTTCGTCAATCGACCAGAACAAACTTGACATTTTAGAAACTTCCGTATCATCGTTGCCAGTTGACAATCATCATGTGCCAGTTGTACTATTTTTGGACGAGAATGTCGACGATTTTATTGAACAAACCAAGCCAGATGACAACCTTCTTTACGATATTCAGTCTTGCGATTTTGGACAGCTTAAAATGGCTTTGGATGATATTGCTTAGAGAACATGTACAGCGAAAAAAAACAACATCACCCACTTCCATCAGACCATGGTGGACATCTGAACTATGACATATCCGTAATACCCTCAGGAAAGCTCGTCGCCGCTTTTTCATTTCTAAATCAGAGCGTGACCGTGAATATCTTCGAGAAATATAAGTGTCGTACAAATCGATGCTCTCATCCACCTACAATAACTATTAATCAAGCCAGCATCAGACAAAATCCATCACTCTTTCGGAAATTTGTAAAGGAACGGCAAACTTCCTCTAGCATCCCACGAAATGTTATTTCCAACGATGTCCAGGTTAACACCAATGCGGATGCCGTTCACCTGTTCGTGAGGTTCTTCGAGAGCGTGTTTAGCAGAGCTACTCCTGTACAAAAGAATGACTGTTTCACACAGATTCCTTCACACCACATCAACCTACCTGTTGCTTTAGCAACGAGATAAAACAAACTTCTGAATTCTAAACGCGTGTATTTCAAATGGCACGGTTAAAATTTCCTGAAAGTGTTTACAGTTTGTCATTTAGTGTTTATAAATCTATAATTGCTTCGCTTACATTTCGTGGTTACTCGTAAGCTTCACCCAGATCGGGAATCTTCCTGTTCTAACTGGAACCTACTCAGCCTGTGTAAATTATGTTTTTTTACAATTGTATTAATTGTTTCTTTTGTATTAATTTCTATTAATTTTACCGTTTTTCAGCAAATTTCAATAATGATTTTGATCTTTTCACGTCCGCAAACTGACGTTGGATGTTCTAAACAGCCTGGACGATCCAATTCAATTCCTACAAATGATCATAATTCAATAAAGTATCGAGATCGAGTCATTAAATAATTAGTTATTTTGTACCTGATCTATGGATTCGAAAAGGACTATTCGCGACTCTAATGCTCGCAAATAAATTTTATAAAACTTTAAATTCAAATTCAAAAAATTATCACTCCTGTTCTTTCAATTGATGTTTCCAGAATAATCTAGAAATTACATTTTTCTCCCTATGCATTGACGTTTCCCTGCCTACTTGTAAATGTCAACTTCACTTCGTTAGTAATAGTTTTTAAATAATAGGTATCTCGTTTATGTGATACCAAAGTAGGTGCGGCGTCACGTAAGGGGCGTACGCAACACTACCTGACATTCAATTCACTGTTGCGGAAGTAGAAAAAGCTTTTGATGACCTTGACATGTGGTACTGACAGCATACCACCCTTGCTGCTAAAAAGCTGCACCAAAGAACTTGCGAATCCAATTGCTCGCATATTTAATCGATCGGTTCAGGAAAGAACCTTTCCAGCGGCTTGAAAATCTGCCTTCGTCATCCCTATTCACAAATCTGGCAATTACAGTAAGGTGTCGTGCACAAATTACGTAACGCTAAAAATCCGGATTTTGGCGTCACCTATTATCTTCGAAGGTCAACATGGGTTTATTCAGCATCGCTCTACTACAACGAACCTTATGTGCTACGTCACTGCACTGTCACATGAAATTGAAGAGAGACGACAATTTGACGAGGTGTATATTGACTTCGCGAAAGCCTTCGATACTGTTCCGCACATTCTCATTGTTGAGAAGCTCGATTACGGAGTGGATTTTTCCATATCTGATCGTACAGCATGTCGTGGTCAACTCAGCTAAATACTGTAGTTTTAGTGTCTTATCTGGTGTTCCGCAGGGGAGTGTGCTTGGACCGCCCTTATTCAACATGTACATCAACGATTTGTGCTCATTGCTTTCATTATCCAAGCTCGCATTTGCAAATGACCCGAAAATCTACGGGGCGATTTAAACCCCATTGATTACTTAATTCTTCAAGAAGATATAAATACACTACTGGAATGGTGTGGTGATGACGGATTGCGGGTCAATGAGAATAAATGCAAAATAATTTCCTTTGATCATTCTAATCGCTCGAATCGAATGACGTATAGTAGCTCAATTTGACTAAAAATGTGTTCAAATATAAGATTACTAATCTAATTCGTGGTTGACGCGAGGCCCTTTTTCTCAAATCCAGTCTCGGCAATTGACTTGACGACATGGGTGTCCAAACAAGTAGATAAAAGATAGACTCTGCAGAATCGCGCTGGGCGACCAAAGTGTTAAAAAGATGAGGGTGAAATGGACACATAAAAATATCGTGCTATATTGGATAGATTTACGAATTATGTATTGTCCATATTTGAAACCCCAGGACTTTCTGTATTTCTTAGAGATTAAATTTTGTCTAATAGTTATTTTAAATAACAATGGTATGTTTTGGTACCATGGAATCCCAGATCATCTACGCTCCGATTATATTCCGGAGATATTTTCGGCAGAATATGGGAAAGTTTTTTTTTTTTTTTTTATTAAATCGTTTATTTTTACAGACTCAGTTACATAAGTTTAAAGGAGCCAAACTCCTATCTGTATTGTTACAAGTATATATAATCATTTTTCATTAATTCTAGTGTTAATGAAGTAGAGAACCGATTACTCGCGGTTTGCTCGAGTTTAGAAGGGTGACATTTTTTTCAGGAAAAGGAAGGGATATAAGGATATGTTGACAATGTTCACACTCACATTCATCATACTCAATTCTTAAGTCCATCTTATATCTAATATGTATTTACATTTCACCTTATTCTATTGTTAGTAAGAAGGGATTTAATTTCTCGCGAAGGAAAAGGAAAAGGAAAATATAAGGATATAAGGACAATCACACACGAAGATCGATAACTTTAAAGAAGACGTATATTTGGGACATGTAATCAAGGTCTAACCGAGCCAACACATCTCTCACCGGCACATTGGGCTGTCTTCCTCTGGCCCGAAGAAAGTTTTCTCAATTCGATCTGGCAACAAGATACACCTCGCACGACCATACAACGTGTTCGATGTCGTGGTAACCTTGGCCACAAGCACAGATATTGCCATCGGCAAGATCAAAACGAAAGAGTAGCGCGTCTAACGAACAGTGATTGGACATGAGTCGAGAGAAGGTGCGAATAAAGTCCCGACTCAAGTCCAGACTTTTGAACCATGGTTTGAGGCTAACCTTAGGGATAATCGAGTGAAGCCACCGACCCAATTCATCTTCGTTCCACTTACGTTGCCAGTTAACGATGGTATTTTTACGGACTAAAGAATAAAATTCATTGAAGGCGATTTGACGCTGATAAATATCGCCTTCAATTGCACCTACCTTTGCCAATGAGTCAGCCCTCTCATTACCCGGAATTGAGCAATGTGAGGGGACCCAGACAAAGGTAATGACATAACAGCGTCTGGTTAAAGCACTCAAAATTTCTCGTATTCTCTCAAGGAAGTACGGCGAGTGCTTTTCCGGCCTCACTGAACGGATAGCTTCGACAGAGCTAAGACTATCCGTTACAATGTAATAGTGTTCAACAGGTCGTGAGGCGACGCTGTCCAGCGCCCAGTGTATTGCTGCCAATTCAGCAATATACACTGAGCATGGATTCTGAAGACTGTGGGAGGTGCTAAAAAATTCGTTGAACACTCCAAATCCTGTGGACTCATTCATAGAGGACCCATCAGTAAAGTACATATTATCACAATTGATACGCCCATATTTTGCATTGAAGATCGTAGGAACGATCCCCGATCGATGATAATCTGGAATTCCATGGATTTTCTCCTTCATGAACAGATCAAAATATACAGAGGAATTGATGTAGTCAGGAAAACAAACACGGTTGAGAATATACGAAGAAGGATCAACCTGCATGGAGATGAATTCATGATATGAAGTCATGAATCCAGAATGAAAATTTAGCCCAATCAGCTGCTCAAAATTTCCGATCACCAATGGGTTCATGACCTTACACCGGAGGAAGAACCGAAGAGATAATAAATTGAAGCGATCTTTTAGTGGGAGTAGGCCTGCCAAAACCTCGAGACTCATGGTATGCGTTGAGGGCATACATCCCAACGCGATACGGAGACAAAGATACTGAATTCTCTCGAGTTTAATGAGGTGTGTTTTGGCAGCTGATTGAAAACAGAAACTGCCATACTCCATCACTGAGAGAATAGTTGTTCGATACAACATTATAAGATCTCCGGGATGGGCTCCCCAACAGGTGCCGGTAATTGTACGGAGAAAGTTTATTCTTTGTTGGCATTTTTTACTCAGATACCTAATATGGGCCCCCCAAGTACATTTGGAGTCGAACCAGACCCCTAGATACTTGAATGACATAGCATGAGTGATCGGTTTACCCAAAAGTTGAAGCTTTGGTTTTGCTGGTCTGTGCTTCCTAGAAAAAACCACCATCTCTGTTTTCTCCGTGGAGAATTCGATCCCTAGCCCAATGGCCCAGGTTGAAAAATTGTTCAAAGTATCTTGTAAGGGTTCTTGCAGGTCGGATTCTTTTGATCCTACGACAGACACTACTCCATCATCTGCAAGTTGTCTTAAGCTGCAATTTTGTGTAAGGCAATTGTCAATGTCGCTTACATAGAAGTTGTACAAAAGGGGGCTTAAACATGAGCCCTGAGGGAGGCCCATGTAAGAGACCCGACTTACTGCCGAATCTCCGTGAGAAAAATTCAAATGTTTCTCACAAAGCAAGTTATATAACATATTATTCAATAGAGGCGGTAGACCCCGAGAGTGTAATTTGTCTGACAAAACCTCTATTGAAACAGAATCAAAGGCCACCTTTATGTCCAAGAATACTGAAGCCATTTGATTTTTTTCGGCGTAAGCCATTTGAATTTCTGAAGAAAGCAACGCAAGACAATCATTCGTCCCCTTGCCCCTGCGGAACCCATATTGTGTATCTGAGAGTAGGCCATTCGTTTCAACCCATCGATCAAGGCGAAACAAGATCATTTTCTCCAACAATTTCCGTATACAAGACAGCATTGCTATTGGGCGGAACGAATTGAAGTCGGACGCGGGTTTTCCGGGTTTTTGAATAGCTATAATTCGCACTTGTCTCCAATCATCTGGAACAACATTATGCTCCAGAAACCGATTGAATAAATTCTACAAGCGATGTTTCGCCACATCAGGGAGGTGTTTCAACAAGTTGAACTTAATTCTATCTGTTCCTGGAGCCGAATTGTTACAAGAAAGGAGAGCAAGAGAGAATTCTACCATCGAAAACTCGGAATCAAGATCGCACCTATCTTGTGATGTATCTCGAACAATTTTTTGCACAGGAACGGAATCGGGACAAACTTTCCGTGCAAATTTAAAAATCCATCGATGTGAATATCCTTCGCTTTCATTCGATGAAGAGCGATTTCTCATGTTTCGAGCCACTTTCCATAATTTTTTCATTGACGTTTCTCGTGACAAACCTCCCACGAAAGTTCGCCAATAAGCACGTTTTTTCCCTTTGATCAAGTTTTTAAATTGATTTTCAAGGTCCAAATACGTTTGAAAATTCTCAATGGTTCCACGTTTTCGAAAAGCTTTAAATGCGTTCGATTTATCCTGATAAAGCTTGGAACATTGGCTATCCCACCATGGATTGGGAGGCCTTCGACGAATAGTGGAGCCTGGGATGGGTTTCGTTTGAGCGCGAACCGCGCTGTCATAGATCAAACGAGAAATGAAGTTATACTCCTCCAATGGAGGTAAACCATTTCTGGAATTGATGGCTAGAGCAATCGCGTCCGCATATTTTTTCCAGTCAATGTGTCTTGTGAGGTCATATGCCATGTTTATAGATTCAGAAGAATTCGACCCAATGGTGATGGAAATTTTGATTGGCAAGTGATCACTACCGTTGGGGTTCTGGATTACATTCCACTTGTAATCTAACGATAGTGAATTCGAGCAAAGCGAGAGGTCAAGAGCACTTGGGTTAGCAGGAGGTTTAAGTACACGTGTTGTTTCCCCAGTATTCAAAACGGTCATATTGAAGCTGTTACAAAGGTCATATATCAACGATGAACGATTGTCGTCGTACTGTTCCCCCCAGGCAGTTCCGTGAGAGTTGAAGTCTCCCAAGATCAATCGTGGCTCAGGAAGGAGTGAGCACATGTCAACAAGTTGCTTGCGGCTAACCGCAGCTCTCGGAGGCCAATACAAGCTGACAATACAGAGGTCTTTGCCTCTGATGTTTGCATGACAAGCAACAGCTTCTATCCCTCCAATACGTGGAAGGTCAATTCTAAAAAATGGGTGGCACTTATTAATCCCCAATAGTACCCCTCCGTATCTGTCATCGCGGTCCAAGCGTATTATATTAAAATCGTGGAAAGAGAGATCATTTTGAGAAGAGAGCCAGGTTTCGGACAGAGCAAAAACATCACAATTGAATTTATGAATTAGAAATTTGAAAGTATCCAATTTAGGGATAAGACTACGACAATTCCACTGTAAAACAGTGATATCTCCGACCTCTCTATTTAAATTAGACATCAAGAGAGATAATCATTGCAAGAAGGGGCCATGTTTGCATCAATTGCTGCAAAATTGTCTTTAACACTGGAAGCATTGAGATGACAATGGTTCTGATGGAGTCGGAAACGTTAAAACACGTGAAGATTTGATCCACAAGGTCAGTCAACTTTATAAATCCCGATTGGGAAGTTGAACTAGACGGAAAAACAGGGACAGTTGGGGTTTTTGATGTCCCCTCGAGTGCTGGGCCGTTCAAAGGTGAACCATTCCCACGGAAACCAGGAGGAACCTGATTTTGCTTGTCCGCTGCACTCGATTTTTTAGACATGCTAACAGGGGGTATAACCGGTGGGGCTTGTCCTTGAACTTTGGGAGTGGTCACATTTTTGCGCCGGGGATTCCCTTGGAAAATGAACGGTGTGCCCCCGTTAGCTGTGTCCGCTTCCATTTCGTCAACGGGCAACGTGGCGAAGACATTTTGAGTGTTGATTGATTGTTGTTGGGCAAGTGGAGAAGCGCCCTTTAAAATATCCGCAAAAATGCGTTTTGAGCGTTCCTTCAAAGAGCGCTTCTGTTTCTCCCAGCGACTCTTGTAAGTTTCACAAGCTGAGAGCACGTGTGGGGATCCCCCGCAATATGGACACTTATGCTCAGTCGCACTGCAGGATTCCCCCACATGTTGATCTCCGCAAGTTGCACAGCGCTCCTTGTTGGCACAATAATCTGAAGTGTGACCAACTGACTTGCATTTGTTGCAAGTCATGGGCTTTGGCACGAAGAGTCGCAGTCTCAATTTGTCCACCATGACGTAGTCAGGGAGGGCCGAACCAGCAAAAGTTACTCGAAACGAGTCTGACGGCGTGAATTTCGTTTTTCCCTCTTCTTGGGATACTTTACCTAGTTGGCGACTGTCCAAAATTTGAACGCCCACCAAAGGGAGTCTTTTGAATTTACCAACTCCTTCTTTTATCAATTGGCACGTCAGACCCGTTTCAGTTACCACCCCCGAGATTTCTACGTCATGGGAGGGCACGTAGACACGATACTCTAGGGTGAACCTCTCGTCGATCACAATTGCATTTGCGTGTTTCCGATCACTCACGACAACACGCAGTTTGTTCGGCCTAACCTTAGAGATTTCGACCACGGAGGAATAAAATCTTGCCAGATCTTTCGAAACCTGGATGACATTAATAGATTTTCCTTTAGGTTTGGGCCGGAAAAAAACAACCCATGGACCAGCTCCAGGTGCATCGTCTGGATAGACCTTGACACGAGGAGAGTAAACAACTGAGGGGGAGGACGAGGTCGATTGTTGAGCGGGAGCGGGATCAGTAGGACTGGGAGGCAAGTTCGGGAGTTGAACGGAAGCGGGAGATTGAGGGGGCGAAGAGGAAAAGTTTGCCAATTTTCTTGAGGGAGGCTTGTTGAGGTTAATTAACTCTTTCTCTGAAGAGACATCTTCTGAGGGGGGAACGCGTTTGAGCGACTTCCCAGCCCCCGTTGTAGCTAGTGAGGAGGAAACAGTAGTTTCAATCTCCATTTCAACTTGACCTTCTGCCATTACGGCAGATATGAAATAATATTATTTTGGATTCTTCTATCTTCCTAAACCTAATATATATATTATACCTAAATCTCACACCAATGCGAATGAAATGAAACGGTGTCCCAATCGAACCGCGTGGCAATCGCTCGGTACAGCTGCAACGGTAAATCGCACCACCACACGATGATGGAATCGATGACGATGATAAAGCACACACAGCGATGATACGGCACACGCACCGCGCCCGCGGTGGAGAACTTCTTCCTCACGCTGGTTGTGATTGCTGCTCTTCTCACTCGCGCAATAAAGAGAACCCCGTTAGGGCGAAATAACTTCACCAGCCACTGATAACGGTATAATCTCCACTGTATGATAGACGCGAACAAATTTGCGACCGATGTCTTCGGACTGCGCGATCTGAATGATGGGAAAGTTAGATCTGATAAAATGTTCTTTACTGACGGTTCATACATAAACGGGTCCACTGGCTTCGGCATCTTCAATGAAAATTCCAGTGCCTCTTTCAAACTCAAAGATCCTTGTTCCGTGTATGTCGCTGAACTGGGTGCGATTTACTACGCTTTAGGGATCATTGAAACATTGCCCATCGACCATTATTTTATTTTTTCAGACAGTCTCAGCTCAATAGAGGCAATCCGCTCAATGAAAGTTGATAAACGCTCATCTTATTTCCTAACAAGAATAAGTGTTTTGGTCGAAAAATTATTCAAGATTACCTTAGCATGGGTTCCCTCTCATTGCTCGATTCCGGGGAATGAGAAAGCGGACTCGCTAGCTAAGGTGGGCGCTTCAGAAGGCACACTTTTTGAAAGGCAAATTGCTTATAACGAATTTTTTCACATTCCTCGTCAGGACACACTCGTTAGTTGGCAGCGCATGTGGAGTGAAGATGAATTCGGTCGTTGGTTACACACGATTATCCCTAAGGTTTCGACGAAAGCTTGGTTTAAGCGATTGAATGTCGGTCGTGATTTAATTCGCGTGATATCTCGGCTTATGTCCAATCACTACAACCTAAACGCGCATCTCTATCGCATTGGGCTCGCAGCAAACAATCTTTGTGATTGTGGCGATGGCTACCACGACATCGAGCATATTGTCTGGTCGTGTATCCGGTTCCATGCTGCTCGCTCTCAGCTCTCTAGAGCACTGAGAGCAAAAGGCAGACAATCGAATATCCCCGTCCGGGATATCTTAGGTAGCCGTGATCCTGATCTTCTGCTTCATCTATACCTGTTCCTCAGAAACGCCGATGTCAACGTTTAATGATGTTTCCTTCGTTGTGTCCCTGTTTCGTATCCCTCCTATCCGATCTATAAACTTTTACTTAGTCGCGGCAATACATACACACACTCTTTACAGATACACGGGCCAAAGGTTGTGCAGTCCACTGATGATTCAGCAAAAGCCAAAGGTTGTACCGCTCATGACAACTCTACACGAACTGATGATTGCGCCGGCTAGTGACCATTCTATCCTGGATTCCTCGAGAAGACGCACCACGCTAGATATGGGGTACAGACTAGGGGGGCGTTGCTGATTAATGATCAGCTGCATCCCAATAGGAAGTATCCCGTGTCGGGCACAGGTACAGATCATTGAAGACAGCAACATCACAATTACGAAAACACTTGTAATACTAACCTCGAGCCAACCGCGAGTAATCGGTTATATATTACTAACATAATTATAAGGCAAACATTGTCAAAATATTGAACTCCCGGCCCCGTCAGGTTGACGCCATATGAGCCTTAATAAAAATATATATTTTGGATAAAAAATTAAAAAAAATGGTGTGTTTTATTGGAAATATTAGGAAATTTATATAATGGTTAAATAAAGTTCATTGCACTGTGTGTTAGCAATCGAAAACATCAAGTAAAAGCCTAAGACATTTTTTAAATTTTTTCAACTTACACTCAACCTCACTCCCAAGAACGATATTGGAATCGATCGTGATGAATTTCAATTTGTTGCTTTCGACATTCAAAGATTAAACAACAGCGAAGCTTTGAACCTCACTCAATGCCGTGTGCATCCAATACAACAAATTTGTTCATGCGTCAGCGATATGAATAGAATGAACATAGATTTAAAGTCTCCGCCCTTAGAGACGAATGAACTGAAGAGTTTAAAGCCTCTTAAAAACAAAGAACTGAACTGAACTGAAGTCTCCGTGAACAAAGGGAAAGAAGAAGAAGAAGAAGAAATGAACATAGTGTTATTGTTTCCGGTATAGTAAAGAAGCTATGAGTTTCAAACTAAAAACAAAGTCAATTTACACTGAAACAAAATCATATTCGTTAGTTGTTATTCGTTGATATTCTGAGACACTGCTCCAGACACTTATTGCTATATCAAAAACCAAATTCCAGGAAGTCGACACTAGAAAAATTACATCTCAGCCGACCTTAATTTGTCCTGCTAACTTTTGAGGAATGAATTCCGGATTTTATTCCTTGTCTTATGGACTGCAAAAACTACAAAAGTAATATATCCAACAACAAAGCAATAACGTTGCACAATGCTGTTCTTATACATATGACCCATGAAGTGGTATATGAACTCTGTGGTTCTTATGACCGGGACGCGAATGCACACAACACATTTTTTCTGTATTACGCTCTGAGTTTTATCACAAAAGCTGTCCACAATACTTCATTGAACTATTGTGGAACAAATTCTACGAAACACACACCCACGATTGAGTCTTGTTACCAGAAGCATAAACTAGGCAAATGCCAAAAAAATATTTCAAAACCAAACCGCCGGTAAAAAGCTGCTGTTCGTTTCAAATTATGCGCCTACAGTATGGAACAGATGAACAGCCAACGAAATCCTCAGGCCGAATAACGGACCGACACTGACTTAATCGAAAAACATATTTCCAAGAAATAAAAACGAACGCAATTCAAATATATTGAGAGAAGATACGAACGAGGAGTGGATGTCGGACGTCGTTACCAGAGGCATGATTTCGGTTTTGTTTCATGTATCCGCATAGAATCGATATCATGCGAATCTACAAGGCATATATCCGGATGAACAGCTATTTTACTGTTCATTATTGAATGGAAAATTTCAGATTGAATACGAAATGGACAGATAGCAAAACGTCCGAAGAAAAATGAAGAAAACTGAAAGCGTATCAAGCATACCAATAGCGTCCTACACTAATGAATAAATATCATCAGTGAAATGATTGAGCGCACACCTGTCATCTATATGGCGAACATAACTTATGCTAGAGATATGAGTGAATAATTGCCCGAACGGGAAAACGAAAACAGCCAACGCACCAGTGCCTCGGCAAGCAGTATTCAACGTTGCAAAATAATGTTCTGCTTGACTATGTGACGTTCTCGATTAATTTCGTGGTTAATGAGACAAGTTCAGTCAAACATGAGCGTGCGAAAAATCTTTGAGCATAGTCATTCGATATCAATTAAACGTCAAATAACCATGAAATTATATGTATGATTTTCGTAATCACTTGAATAGCCTGCCACCTCTACATGTAAGCAAAATTTAGTTATCCTCGAGAACTGTAAATTTAGGCTTTGTTGAAAATTGAGGTAAATTTAGGTTTTGCTTCGATTACAGTTGTAGCGGAAAATATGAACCAGAATAGGGTACACGCAACCTAAAATAACCAACATATAATGTTGTGTTCACCTCCATTACTATCACTAGACTTTTTCTGGGCACCAAGATCATTCAAACTTGATAAGAGCTAAAATGTAGTTCTGCAAACTTCATATAAGTGGCATCACAATACAACATATCTTGAATCGATTACAGCATCAAACCAACACATCGCCAGAATGAGGTTAACCAAACCCAAACACGTGTTCTTTGTCGCAAACAATTGCAGCACAAATTACATCCAATCATTCATCGCTCGGTTTACTCGGAACGTGACATGGATCTTCGAAAGCATCAGAGCGGTAGTAAATTTACTTTTCCTCATCCCCAAATCATCCTCATGCTCTTCTCCTGGGAACAATTGGTAGGACAAATCTACAGCATTTGTGTTTCGAATAAAACTTTTACCGAGCAGCAACTTCCGTTCCGCCCCAAACGGGCGACAAACAGAATCTTCCAATCTGCTTGATTTATATATTCCCACCTTGGGTTGACGTTTCCAGCTTCTAAAGTTTTCAGTCGTTGCTCCTAGCGAAGAAGAATATCTCGCAATCGTTTGGATTTTTTCCTGGTTGTATCTTTTAAATCCCACCCGTGAATAATGAAGGGCCGTGAAATGAACCCATTGTTACGGAACTGAAAATGGAAATGGAAGAACAAACTTTTACGCAGATTTATTCAATTGATTTTTCAAGCGAGGTTGGAAATTTTGATTGCAATCAGCTGCCGAAACTGTGGCAATATTCCATTTACAGTTGATCTCAGAGTGGACTCATTTACTCGTGCAGCCATTGATGCAGCTGTTGGACATGTGCGAAACGAGTGACCATCAAGCTAGCCGGCGATGGCAATGTTCCAAATGTAAATATCATTTCGCTTCTAATTAACCCGCTGACGATGGCGCGCATATACACACACCCACAAGTGGTGCACGATAAAATATGTAGCCTCTGGTATGAAATATCAGTTTCGTATGCGATGCCATTATATTCTGTTTTAAGGGACATTGCTGCCGCGCGCAGCAGGAAATTCTTCAGACATCGGGTTTTGAGCTGCTCAAATGAATGTGTACTGAGCATTAAACTGATTTTTTTTTTCATTCGCATAAATTCAGTACCTCAATTTCAGGATGATCCACTCACACATTTTGTAATTTTCAAAGTCAAGCTAAGCGCTCGGTTTCTATGTTTCGTTATCGTTTTTTTTTCTCCTAATTGTAACAATTGTAACAATCCTAAATTTTGACAAATTCATCGCTAATTATAAACATATTGATTTCGATAGCTATAACGAAGGGTAATTAGCATTCTCAAGAGTAGCCACTATATTGCTACGTTTTATAAGTATCTTGGTCTATTTCGTTTATGCAATGCACCTCCATATGCAGCCATTCTATGCCAAACCAATATAGTGATTCTCAGATTGTCTAGAAATCTGGTAGTTTTGTTCCTTATCGGAAAATATTATACCCATATTTTCATATTTTTCCATTGGGATGCCCATTCCCATTTTAGGTTGGTTTAATTAAAAGTTTTCAAACGCCTATTACTCAAAATCAGTATTACGACATATGTTGTGGTATATACCATTATACAAGAAATTTATTCAGCAATTTAAATGAAATATAGTGAGAAGTAAAACAATTTCACGATTAAAATGGGCATTGCACTAACCACTCGCTTTCCTCCTGACGCAACTTTTTGCCTACATTCGGGCGTCAGTGCACAATGTTCATCGATGCATAATTTGGATTATTCTCCAGTTGCCGGTAATAGACTTTTATCAGTTGTTGTATTGTATGTATTGTATGTATTGCCCAATCAATTTGTGTTCAATTCACGTTTTCATTGTTTAGGTCTTGCTTCCAACAATATATGTAATGTTGGTCTAGGACAGCTATACTCAACCTGCGGCCCACCGAGCCCTTCTGGTTGGCCCGCCTGGCCCGTTACTATTTTGTATGTGTAAAAATCAGGAAAACTTAAGATATCATTTAGAAAATATGAGATGAGAATAATGGAGTTTGACACATTACACATTATCACACATTACGCATTTACACATTAGTTAACAGTTCAACTGTAAAGTTCATAAGGTTGACGTCTAGATGGCGCCTCTTGCAAAAATCTACTTGACTATCACAAAGCACCATCTCGAGATCGATACGTGTCAAAATTTGACAGCAATCGGTCGATTAATTCGTGATTCGTAATTGGGCTTCGAATTGCTTCCGCATCCACCGTATTCTCCAGATCTGCCCCCCTGCGACTATTTTCTGTTCGCAGACCTGAAGAGAAAGTTCGCTGGCAAGAAAATTAGAACCGATGATGAAGTGATTACCAAAACTACGGCCTATTTTGAGGAAAAACCGAAAAAGTACTATAAAAATGGTATCAAGTTGCAAGATCGCTATAATTGCTGTATCGCCTTCAAAGGCTGTTGTTGAATAATAAAATTGGATTTTGCAAAAAAAAATTTACTGTGTTCCTTATAAACTTTTTAGCCGAACTGTTAGCTGTCTAGTTAGGGGATTCACCTTTTGCGGTCGGAATTAATTTCCTTTGAAAGAAATCTTCATATCTTTTCACACCGTTTTCTGTTCACACCGAGTACCGTTATCTTTTATTCATAGAAACTCCGTATTCATCCGTGAACAAGTTTACTAGAGATTAAAATTCGTTTAAAAAAAATGTAAACTATTACACAGTTGAATAAAGTATTTCGTATGACTCGTAGTGCACCCGTGGCCGAGTGGTTAGCGTCTCACATTATCATGCCGAGTGTTCGGGTTCGATTCCCGTTCTGGCCGGGGGATTTTTCGTCAAAGAAAAAATTCCTTCGACTTGCACTGTGGTCACGCGTATTCAAGAGCTTGCCCCTCGGAATACATTCAAGGCGTGTTATTTGGCTTAAGAAATCTCAATTATATAATAATTAATGACACTAGTTAATGCATACGGTGAGACGGCAAAAGTTCCACAGGGAACGTTAACGCCATTCAAGAAGAAGAAGTATGACTCGTATGATTCCTTGCTGTGGTGGCTGAGAGCAGACAAACGACCGCAAAGGGTTAAAAATCTATTAAATATATTTAATCCGATAATTTGCGCTAATTCTGTCGACATTATTGAATAAAAATTATAATATGGATATGAAAATATAAACTAGTAATAAACTAGTAGATACATGTCAAGTTTTTTTTATGAAATAGTTTTTCTGTTAATATTTATTTTAGCTCAGAATGGATTTTGATGGTTCGCATTCCAATCGAATCGGAAATTCTCTAGAATTTTTCGGTAAGATAGACAATACGGTGTCCTAAGCCACAAATGATTTAAATTAAGGATAACTGGATAAATATATATTTTTCTTTCGTGTTCCCGTGGCCGAGTATGTACAGCGAGGTACAATATTTGAACATCACTGCTAAACAGACGAGCGTAAATCGGTCATTCGAAATGCAAATGCAGCATTCGTTCTACGGACAATGTGGATAGAGAAAATATTGCAATCTTAGTTCCCCCGTATTCTATTTATTGAGTATAAACAAGCCATTCGCGATTTCAAATTACAGTATTCACAGGTCACCTGACTTTTTGCTGTTTCGGACTGTTGAACATTAATGATTAATTTCATTAATTACCGTTTCGTTTCAAAACATACGAATGATATTTCTCCTATGTTTTATCAACAATATATGAACGTAGATTCCATAATCTTATTTCAACTTTCGGTTTGCTGATGGTATTATTGAATGCTAAAAAAAATATGGAAAACCCATACGGAAGTCGAATGTCGTATTCCGATGCCATTTTAGAATCGAGGATGTTGACTTCCGGTTCGTTAAAAGCGGATATAAAAGGCCGGGAATGGCATGAAATCCCACAATACGATCGTGAATGGTAATGTTGGCATATAACCATGGGTGCACGAAGAGGAATAAAAAAAGAATAATGTTTGATAGTGAGAGATAGGATATAAGTGAGAGGGAGATAATGTTTGAGTGGGAAGAACCTAGCCTTAGAGCGACGTGTGTGGAGTTATACAAAGAAAGTGCACATACAAATGTACACGCAAACAGCAACGATTAACGATCAACGATCGAAGTCAACGTCAAAGTCAAAGTCATCTTCAATACGCAAACATAAACGCCCTTGCACAGGTATGTGAGTTTATCAAAAGTTTCTGATAGCAAAATCAAATGCGTTCCCCCTGTAGTGAACGCCACTCGATGAACCAGGATTGTGCTAGCCACTGATGACAAGCGCCAGAGTGAACGTGTTAAACAATCACGATATAAAAACTGGAGGTCAGTTTTGGACCACCCCGACTTTTCCCAAATAAAGACATACCGTGTATTACAGGTAACAGGTAGATTCAAATTATATACCTTTTTTTTGATGAACATACCATAAACAATTAAAATTGCCTTGTTTCGCAATGTTTCACAAACTAAAAGAACATAGAACTCATTTTGCACACAGGTCGAATATATTTCTTCTCTGACTTTGGAGGAATAAAAAGGTAAAATGTCTCTAAAACGCTAGAATGAAGAGAATTCACCATATTATCAAAACGTCAGCGTTATGACTCCATTGAAAATTCAGTAGGATGCACGGTTGCGTTTGGACCACTTTCCCCTATAGGATGGACTTTTGGAAGGGGAAGGGGAGATCTCAGAGGAAAGTAAGAAGTATTCAGAGTAATAAAAAAACATAAAAAATAGTATATCGCAATTCACTTTAAAATCGTTTACCATTTGGAAATCGTGTGATGTATACATGAAAACGAGAAAAAAACTTATTTTTAGTGAGTCAAACCGTTGTCACGTCACGCTGGAATGGGTCAAATATATGATCGCCTGGAACCTGTATGTAGTATGAGAAAAATGTTGCGATGCATGCTGAGTGCGTTACAATACACGTGCATGCAAATGCAAATAGTACATGTATTGTTCTCGCGAGAACAATAATGAATCCAGAATCAACCGTCTTTAGCGGTGTCTACAAAGCAACGCAATCTCATCGCTCCTTTTCAAGACCAATAAAACTTTCGACTAAAGTACAGGGTTTTCCAACTTTAAATTCCGAAAGTAAATTGAAATAAAACACACTTAGAATTCGAATTTCGATGAAACTTTTATTTCCAATTAAAGTTTGGTTTATGCCATTATGTGTGAAATACAACATCATTCAAATGTCCACCTAGGGCTTCCTCGCACACCTTGATCCGGAACAGGTAATTTTCGATGACTTTTCGGCACATATGGGTCAGTATCTCGGTCATAACTTCACGAATGTTGTCTTTCAAATGTTCAAGAGTTTGCGGAAAGTAGGCATAGAAAGTTCGCATAACCCCACAAAAAAAAAGTCTAGCGGGTTCAAATCGCATGATCTGGACGGCCAATTGGCATCACCAAAACGCGAAAATATGCGTCCCTCAAATTTCGTTCGCAATATGGCCATGTTCGGTCGTGTTATGTGGCACGTGGCGCCGTCCTGCTGAAACCACATGTCATCCGTATCCATATCTTCAATTTGTGGCAAAAAAAAAAATTGGTTAACATGCGGCCATAGCGCTCACTATTCACAGTTACCGTCTCGCCGTCCTCATTTTCAAAGAAATACGGCCCGATGACTCCACCAGACCATAATGCGCACCAAACAGTGACTTTTGGCGGATGCAATGGACTCTCAACAATCACGTGTGGATTTTCTGAGCCCCGGAAATTTTGGGTGTTCACATAGCCACCGAGCTCGAAATGTGCCTCATCGCTGAAGAAAATTTGATGCGAAAATTCAGCATTTTGCTGCTGTTGTTCGTTCACCCAACCGACGTATGCCCGACGCATTCCATGGTCACCACGCTCTAATTTTTGTACCAGTTGGACTTTATTTGGATGTAGGTGCAAGTCCAAATGAAAAATTCGCCACAATGATGTGTTTGACTAGCCCAATTGCTGAGCCCGCCGTGGAATCGAAACATTCGGGTCATCCTCCACACTGGCAGCAACAGCAGCAATATTTTCGGCCGAACGCACATTACGATGATGCACAGGTTTCACAATATCCGCTACGGATCCAGTTTGTTCGAATTTACGCACTACATTAGCGATTGTGTGCTCTGTAGGCCGTCCATGACGACCAAAATCCGTCCGTAGTGCTCGAAAAACATTTGCCGGTTTTTCATCATTTTTATAGTATAATTTAACAAAATTAACACGTTGTGCGATGCTAAAACGATCCATATTGTAAAATGGCAGACATTCAACTAACGATATCACGCTTTGGTTGACAGCTATGTCAAACGGTTGTCAGCGCAGGGCTGTATACTTTCGGAAGCCCGAAATGGAAAACCCTGTATTAATTTAGAAATTTCGATGCATTCTAAAAATCTATTTTATATTTATTTCTGGCTGGAGGGAGCTTCTGTGAATCCAGAAGTGTGTTTGGATTAATTGGTGTAGTTAGGTTGTTTTGATTTATAGGGGCTTTCTTAGTTCATACGCCTCTAGCCTTTAAATAGTCCAATCTGAAAAAAAAAACTAAACAACCCGCCTTAGAATTAATTTGTCAATCTACTCGAATTGCTTCGCAAAGCGTTCGCGCTCTTCACTCAATGAAGCGTTCATTTATCGGCAATTGTCCTTCCTATCAAATATTTGTGTCCAAGAGTTTTATTATTGAATTTCTTTAATTTTTGTGCTCGTCGGCAATAACTTCACAGTTCTATGTTACCAGTGCGATCGAGTCTTGAAGATCATTCTTCTTCATTTTTTTGCGGTCCGTGACACCCTGACTAACACCATACAAAAACACAAATTTCAGCATTACTCGCAAATGAAACCAAATTTGGCATGTGAAGGTTTTAGGTTGCAATAAATGTTTCTATGGTGGTTAGACTCTCCACCCCCCTCTCTAAGGAGGGGCTGCCATACAAATGAAACACAAATTTCTGCATTACGCAAGAATTAATCAAGCAAATAAAACCAAATTAGGCATATTGGGGTTTTAGGATGCAACAAATGTTTCTATGATGGTTAGACTCTCCGCCCCCCTCTCTGAGGAGGGGCTGCCATACCAATGAAACACAAATTTCTGCATTACTCGAGAATTATTCAAACAAATGAAACCTAATTTAGCATTTGAAGGTTTTAGGATGCATAAAATGTTTCTATGGCGGTTAGACACTCCTCCCCCTTCTCAAAAGGGGGGCTGCCAAACTAATGAAGCATAAATATTTGCATAACTCAAGAACTAATCAAGCAAACAGGACCAAAGTTATCATGTGAAGGTTTTAGGGTGCATCAAATGTTTCTATGGTGGATAGACACTCCTCCCTCCTCTCATGGGGGGCTGCCAAACAATTGAAACACAAATTTCTGTATAACTCGAAAACTAATCAAGTAAATGGAACCAAATTTGGTATGATGAGGTTTTAGGGGGCTCGAAATGTTTCTATGGTGAATAGACACTCCTCCCCTATCTCTAAGGGGTGGGTGCCATACAAATAAAACACAAAGTTCTGCATAACTCGAGAAATAATCAAGAAAATTGAGCCAAATTTGGGATGTAAGGGTTCTTGGGTACGAGAAATGTTTCTATGATGATATGACACCCCTCCCTCCTCTGGAATGGAGAGGAGGTCCCATAAAAATAATACACATATTTCAACCAAACATGACAATTGAAAATTTTCGGAAAACTCTAAAAAAATGGAAAAGTTCGAAAAGTGATGGTGATGGTCAAACTGCGTTCTAAACTGTCAGTCGTCAATAACATAAGAGACCAGCGCTCACCACGGTACCACCTACGAAGACTACAGGAGCCGAATGTTGCTGCAACATATTCGCAGCGTCTTGAAGCTGCGTTACCGGGGGTAAATGAACTGAATGCTACTCCCCTCGATGAAAGCTGGAACACCTTGAAAGCAGAAATTTGGGAAAAAAAAGCGCCGCATGGAAGAGAAAGAGTGTGAGAAGATGGAGCTGCTTTATCGTTCTCAAGAATTGCGGAAGTTCATCTAGAAACTAAACGCCTCGCATAAAGACTTTGTGCCGCGGGCCGAAATGTGCAGGAACATGGAAAGAGGCATCTTGACGAACGAACGCGAAGTGATCGAAAGGTGGAAACAGCACTACGATGGACACCTAAACAGCGTGCAGACAGAAGACCAAGACGGCGTTGAGGAGGACTACACCGTTGACAACGCAGTTAACAACGACGACGTACCAACCCCGACGATGGATGAAGTTAAGGAAGCCATTAATCAGCTAAAGAACCACAAAGCAGCTGGTAAGGATGGCCTCGTAACGGAGCTCTTCAAGGGAGGTCCGAGAAAACTTGTAGAGTGTATGCACCGTGTATGCACCGGATTCATACCTGGTTGCTCGGTTGCTGGGATCAATGCGTCTAAGACTAAATACATGCTAGCAAGAGAGACCGAATCGCAACCGAACTCTTCCTGGTAGTAGTGTTGTGATAGACGGCGACGAGCTCGAGGTGGTAGAGGAATTTGTCTACCTTGGATCGTTGATAACAACTGACATCAACAACAACCGTCTAGTCTATGGAAGTCGTGTCTACTATGGGTTCTGCAAGTCCTCAATGTCCAACAAATTCCGATCCCATACGAAGTGTACCATGTACAAATCCCTAATTCGACCGGTTGTTCTCTATGGGCACGAAGCATGGACGATGCTTGAAGAGGACTCACAAGTGCTTGGTATTCACGAACGCCGAGTGCTCAGAACAATATACGGTGGTGTACAGGAAAACGGAGTATGCAGAAGGAGAATGAACCACGAACTGGCGCAACTCTACGGTGAACCCAGCATCCAGAAAGTCGCCAAGGCTGGACGAGTGCGATGTTCAGGGCATGTTGCGAGATTGAGAAGTGTCCATGATCGGTAGCCCTACCGTTCGTGAACGCGTTCGACGCATTCCTGACCGTAAACAAAAGCCAAAGTTAATTATTGTTAATTATTAATTGGAATGGTTTGAGGAAAAAAAAATCATAAATTGCGCCAGGATAAGGAAGGTCTCACGAATTGCTTTGAACAAATTTCTTGTCGAAAACCTGAGCATCGAATACCTATTCTGATATAGCTCCGACCAACTTAAATTACCATTTCGTGACACCATTTTCTTATCGATAGAAGACATAAAACGGAATTCGCTGTAAATACTGAACTCTATTTCGGAAGATGTGCTTGAAAAATGTTTCAATAATTGAATTTTTTTTTTCAATTCGCAATAATCGCACCTTGTCAAAACCTCATTGGTAACGACATAGTCACTACGCAAAGCGTATATCATTTCGAAAGGGACTTACTTTGAATGCAATATGCAGTGAATATTTTGTTTTCTGTATAATTTTCTGACAGCGCAAACAAAAACTCATTTTTTTCGTGCCCATACAAACTCGCTCATGCAAAACTTCCCACGCATTGGAAGGTGTTAGTATAACCAAATTAAGCGCGACGTAAGTATGCCGTTGAGGCTATTTCCAGCGCAAAGAGCACGTGTGTTCTAAACTGCCAATGACAAGATTTTCGGTGATGAATCTGGCCAATCCAGATTAGACATGATTGATTGCTCTAAAGGATGATAGATTGTAATTTTGAATCGTTAGTAGATGATCATTTCAACGGACACCGAAGAAGTATTTCAAGTATCATAAAACTAGCCCAAGTTCATGCATGCTTTTATTCGCCATACTTAAATAAATATGTGATCTGCGTGTAGTCACGAGACTAAATTATATTTCGAAATACATAAACATCATACCAAAGAAAGAAGAGGCACAAAAGGTACAATTTGTCCCTTTCATGTTACCGAGTCCCCTGGCAGTGCTGTAATTTCGCGATACAATTTTCGCTAGGTGGAATACCGAATACCAATGCGACCCGAAGTGACATCCTCGTGAATATAATAACTTCTACAGAAGTGCCCAAAAAGTACCATTCTATTTTTATCATTTCGATTAACATCTTTCCGAAGAAGTGTCCCCCTGCTAAAAATGATCGGGTAGGGCAAATTGCTCAGTGTATTTACCACTTTGCATAATCCTCTGATGGTCAACGGAGGCTGAGGTGGTCGTGGAGGGAGAATTACGGATCACCTTTCGCTTCAATAAGTCCCATTTTGCATCCACGAGAGGGCCAATTCATCGTTCATTGGCCACTTGATTCAGCTTCGAAGTGGGAATGAAAATGAACAGAAGAGAGATTAAAACAAGATGCCCACGGAGTGTTTTTTTTACGGAGACCTTTATCCCTTAACCAAACTAGACGTTTAGAAAATCCAACCATTACGCACCCATCCACGCTCAAGCACCTTCAATGGGCGCCTCACTCAGCCTGGATTAGGTTAAAGTTGGGGAATTTATTTGAAGTGGAATGTTTGCTTAAAACGATGATATTGCATTACCCTTCTCGAAATTTTTCGAGGAATCGTTCGTCCTTCGGCGGAAAAGAAATAAACGGACGAGTCTCGTCTACAATATAAAAATTCATGCGAATGCCTCGTTCAATGTTTTTCGCTGCTTTGCATTTGTTCTTGGTATTCTGTTATCGAAATTTTATGGAATAACAATCCTTCGATGTTTTTGATTTCTGTAAAAAGAGTCTCATGGCGCAGCAAAATGATTATAAAATATTGTATCTTACTTGAAAGTGAACTAAATATAATTTGAAATCAACACTTGTGGTCCTACAAAATCGACCCTAAAATTTCAAAAAGTTACCCTATACAAAATGTTCACCACCTCGAAAAAACACCCTATGTCAAATTTCAGCTCAATCAGACTTAAGGGAGAGTGGCGCAAAGCGGTCAAAGTTTGAGTTTTTTGAAAATCGAAAAATCACGAAATCGGGTTTTTCGAAAAAAAATTTTTGATGCCAAATGCCTTAAAATGGCATGAAACGTCGAGATCTAGTGTCATCTCGAAATTTTTTTTTGTCAAAAATCGGCACTGAGAGTTTTTTTTCGGCATGCGAAACGAAAAGTATGGTTTAGGGTACCAATAAAAATAGTTATCTCGATTTTTCATTCGAAACTTGCTACGGAATGTTGTTTTGCACAATAATAATAAAAATGGTGCCAAAAGTCTTAAAATTGCATGACACGTTGAGATTTACAGTTATCTCAAAAAATTTTTTTCCAAAAATCAATTTTTCAGACAAAAAAACGACCAAGTGCCAAAAAAACATTTTTTTGACAAAAAAAAATTCGATATAACTGTAAATCTCGACGAGTAATGCAATTTTAAGACATTTGGCACAAAACCATAACAAAAATTTTTAAAACCTCGATTTTCGGTGATTTTTCGTTTTTCAAAAAAACTAAAATTTTAACTTTTGTGACACCAGTAAATGAAGTCCGAATGAGCTAATATTCTGTAGAGGGTATATTATTCTGCAAAGTAACATTTCGTAGCAAGCTCCGAACGAAAAATCGAGATGATTATTTTTATTATCATCCTAAACCATATTTTTCGTTTTGTATTTTTTGTATTGTATTGACGAAAAAAAATTTCGAGATGAAACTAGATCTCGACGTTTCATGCCATTTTAAGACATTTGGCATCAAAAAAAAATTTCGTAACCCCGGATTTCCGATTTCCGATTTCCGATTTTCAAAAAAATCAAACTATGACCGCTTTGCGCCACCTTCCCTTAAGTCCGATTGAGTTGATATTTTGCATAGGGTGTTTTTTCGAGGTGGTGAACATTTTTTATGGGGTAACTTTTTGAAACTCGAGATGACCATTTTCATTGGCACCCTAATACACCCGTATCATTAAATATACTTCTCGAAACTCACCAAATGTGCACTGTTTAGAAACGGAGTGTCAAAATAGTACTTATCAAAAGTCGTACTATGAAACATCGAGCCATTGAAGAGAAAGTTAAATCAGATCTACAGCAAAACACAAAATCATAACGGAAAATGCAAATGAAATCTTAAGATTTCCATTCCTGCATATCTAATGATGTTTACTATCCATCTTCAATTGAATGGGCAAATTAATTCAAGCCTCCCCCTTGAGAGCATCGCACAGTAAATATTTATATTCAATACTTGGTTCATTCTCATCTGGTCGATATCCAATCGCAATCATCTTGTAGCCATAATAACATTCAGATTTAAAGTGTGTCATTCAATGATCTACTACTATCGTTTCCATTCTGTTTCGTTCCCCAATTCACAGAAAACTCCCATCTGGACGATCTGTACACGCGGTACCGGCAGCGATTGCGAAAGTCGTTATTCATTTCAGGCCTGGGAATATCGATACTGTCCTGTCTGGTATCAATCGCCCTCAGCCAGCTTCAAAAAGCGGTAAGATAAAATTGTGCTCTCGTGTATCCACTCCCACAGCATCCCATCCACAAGCACTGTTCCGAATTGCCCCGTGCTGTGAAACGTTTTTCGAGGCACGGATGGCATCGGACGCTTCAGGAACAAAAACCAAACACACATACACAGCCCACCATCCCCGCACTCTACACCACCATAGCTCTAAGCTAGCAAAACAAAACCAAAAGTGAAACCAAATTGAAAACAGTTGATTTACAGATTGTGGCCGACCTGACGATGCTCGGCGTTGCATTCCTGCTGCTGTGTGGCATCCTCGTGGCGCTGCATTTCCCCGTCGTGATGAATTCACCGCTGGCCGCCCTCGCCTTCGCACTGCTCACCACCGGGACCGTCGGAGCCGTCGCCATTGCCGTCGGTGCACAGCTGGCGCCACTGCCGCTCTTTGCACTCATTTTGGTAAGTCCCGAGTCGAGAGGTTAAGCTTTCTACTAGTACCAGGTTCGAGTGTTTGAACACGTCCCCATCGATTATCCTTCGGTTTACTGCTTGCATATTTTTTCCCTCCCGCGTTCGATTATGCATTCCGTGCACGGTGCCAGAGATTATAGAATTTCTCGGGAATAGGGAAGGCACCGATACAAATAATAATGATATTTCACGGGGAAGCTGGCTGCATAATGCACCCCTGGCAATTTGAAACTTGTTAAATCTTCAGTTCCCCGCAGAAGATATATTGCAATATTGTGGAATGTTTTATGTACATTATGAGGCGAACACTTACAGATTATTTGTATCAAAATGAACTCATAAAAAGTTGATGAATGGAGATGTGTAAGAAATCGACCAATAAGAATGGTAGGCAAACGAAGATCAAGATAAGAATCACGTGTTTTTCCCTATTTTCATTCATAGCTTCTCGAACAGTTGGCGCGTAGATTTTTATCACTTGAAACGAACGTATATTTGACTCAGTTGAGAATATAGTTTAGAACAGAGGTTCTCAAACTGTTTTGGGCGAGAGACCCCTTTTCCAGAATGATGTGATACCAAAGACCCCTATAGCAAAATTTCTCTAAAAATTTTTTTTGATGCCAAATGTCTTAAAATGGCATGAAACGTCGAGATCTAGTGTCATCTCAAATTTTTTTTTGTCAAAAATCAGCACTCTGGCACTCGGCATACAAAACGAAAAATATGGTTTAGGATGATAATAAAAATAATCATCTCGATTTTTCGTTCGGAGCTTGCTACGAAATGTTGCTTTGCAGAATAATATACCCTCTACAGAATATTAGCTCATTCGGACTTCATTTACTGGTGTCACAAAAGTTAAAATTTTAGTTTTTTTTGAAAAACGAAAAATCACCGAAAATCGAGGTTTTAAAATTTTTTTGTTATGGTTTTGTGCCAAATGTCTTAAAATTGCATTACTCGTCGAGATTTACAGTTATATCGAATTTTTTTTTGTCAAAAAAATGTTTTTTTTATTCATACATAATACTTACCAATTTAAAAAACTTTGCGATTAATGAAATGAGAAAACTTGACCTTATTTTCTTCTTAAAATTCAACAAAATAAATATATACATGAAATTCAGTAATTATCAAGTGTAACTAATAATTTTTAAATACACATTACTTACAAATACTTAAGTAGGTAATTTATTTTTGAAACTAATTTAAATCCGCAAAGTAAAAATAAAAATGTGTTCCTGAAAAACGCAATCCTACGTCAAAAACTATGGGTGGGTTACACCTAAAATACAACCGCAAGGTTGACGTAGGACTACCGTTGGCTTAGTAGACATTTGAGTGTATTGATTGAATCATTGATTGAACCAGTGATCAAATTAAACAATTTCCGAATTCAGATGCGAACAAATCCCAATTTAGGTAAATTCATGTATTGTGAAAAGATTACTTTCTTTGTTGCAAGTCGTATGGCATGATACCTTGTTCATTTCATTCATTTCTGGTGGACTTCCAAAATATGTGTTTGGCACCCCAATCAACGTAAACAACGAAAACCAAGAAAATCGAACATTCATAATTTTCGGTGACAAGTATCCTTAACGCTACGCTCTTTTAAATTATTTTCAATCATTTAAGTTCACTTTCACTGTGCAATCACGTTGTAATCTCTTGAATTAAATTAGCCGACGAGTGTATTATCATTCAGGGTAGCAACTCAACCAGGAAAACCGGTAAAACCGGTAAATTTTTTTCATTCAAAACTAGGAAAAATCAGATGGATTAATGTTTTCAATTGTTATTTAAATGTAGTGCACTTGTATGTTTTATATACATTGATCTTCAATCAAAGAATCAACGGAGTTTTCGTAGACACTTGAGTCCCATCTAGAGTCAGAGTCTCTAGTCGACGCAAGATTGATTTTTCATCTTCCAACAAACACAAACATAAAGAATTACACCATTTCTTTCGATTGATTTATAATTCAAACTGTTGAAAAAAACCCATTCCACTGAAACAGAATACAGAACGTATAATACGTAGAATACACACACGAGTAAGGTCGTGAGCTCATTTGGGCAATCTTCCTCAGCAAGTGGTAGATATGATCCCATGAAACTCAAATGCTCTAGTGCTAAGCTCTTTCCGCATATGTTTCCGGACAGTGGGATGGTACCAAAGATGCATCTCAGCAGAACTAAAATGAGCTACCTGATCACATACGGTATTGAGCCATACTTTTTGAATGACATCCTTCGTTTACTCGAAAATCGCAAGGATATCGTAATCGGCTTCGACGAAACGTTAAATAAGATTTCACTAGATGGATGTTAGCGTCCGTTACTGGAATGTAACGAAGGGAACGGTGGAATCCAGAAACATTGGCTCAGCTGTTCTAAGCTCAACGCGTGCACTGGACTTGTTCGACGGATTAAAGAAATATTTTGAAGCTAAACCTAGTTTGAAGTGGGTCAACGCAGCATTGACGGTCCCCATGTTAATTGGAAAGTAGTGAAGCAGCTGAATGAAGAAATTCGTGAAATCCGAAGCAGCCAAAACTACGAGTTCACGAATATAGGTAGCTGCAGTTTGCAAGTTTTCATAATTCATTCAAGAAGGAATGAAAAAGACTGTATGGAAAATTGATGAATTCCTCCAGTGTTTCTACAGGCTGTTTGAGAACGTTCCGGTAAGATGTGGGGAGTATTCTTGAATAATTGGATCGGCTGAAGTTTTGCGGAGTAAAATGGATCGAAACCCAACCGATGGCATAAATAGCCCTGGACATGCTGCCGTACCTTAAAACCTACGTAGCCACAATCTAAGCACAAAAGGAACGTAAATACAAAGATACACATCCAGATTTCCGTAGGAGCTTCGCTGCTGTGTTCACAGCCAGTACCTTTAGAGTAGTTGCAGAGGCTCTCGAGGATAAATTGTTAGTGTGTTTTCTTAACATCAGCTGCTGCAGTTCAACCATTTTTCGCTGTAAAAGATGCAATCAACAGTGTTGTGGAAACAATCAAGTTTTTGAGATAAATATCTTGATTTTTGTCAGAACTGTAAAGAGTACTACATTTAATTTTTTCGAGAAATGAAGGAACGATCATCTATATATATACACACACGATATATTTGTTGTATCCAGTTTATAGTTTTCAAAAAAGCGCTTGAACATTTCGTCGAGAAAAATAGAATCAGTGGTACCGTAGTGAGCAAAAGTAAACAGGAATTCATCGAGTTTTGTGATACTTTGGGTTCGTGCGGTATGCTAAAAAACTATCGTCGAAAAGAAGAACGTTTGGACCTTTTGTGGGTGAAGAAACTCATGGGCGCAGCGGGAAAAGAATATACAAACTTGTCTGACTTTGTCAAAGAGATCCTCATTCTGTCGCATGGCAATACTACATTGGAGCGAGGTCCTCCATGAACAAAGTATGTTTGGTGGTAAACCAAAATGATCCAAACTTGGTAGCTCAGCCCATTGTTCACAATGAATTCATCTTATTTTGCAAACAACTTGCAACCTAAATGCAAGCTTGTTATGTTTGTTTGGACTTGAATTTGATCATGGCTTTATTCGTTCTACTAAAATATTAGTCATTATTGTAACAAATTGCTCCACGTAATACAACTTATACAGTATACCGAGATCGTCCCCAAGGGGATATCGACCACTTTGAGAAACCCTGGTTTAGAATTTAGTACGGTGCGATGACTAAAAAAGGCGAGCGCGCGAGCAATCGTAAAACCAACGGACGATTGTGGCTGTAACAGTAACAAAGGGATCATTCATATCGATAGTCACTCTGATGCTTGACCGAGTGACACATATATTTTTTGACTATATGAAGAAGCATTACTCACTTTCTCCATCACTCACAGTGTTTGACCTAGGATTTGAATATATCATGTGAGCAAAAATTCTGTATACCCGACCAAAATTAAACAAAGTAAGTAGTCTCAGGCTGCCTTCTGCAGCCAGAAGTTCTCTTAAGAAGAATTGAGACCCATGTTGTTCCTTGAATATATCACAGTCTTGAGTCCGCTAACGAGAGATCAGCAGCATCCAGACTTCCAACGTTCGAAGCAATAATTGTATAATTTGCGCTCGGAGTTCGTGAAGATCTTGTTCTCGTTGACCCTTCCGCTTAGTGGATTTCGACAAATTGTTCGAACTCCCGTTCGCCACGCGTTCTGTAGGGAATTTTGTGCGAAGGCAATTCAATCCACTCGTTGAGGGAATAATTTCGATAGATTGATCGACCTCCGTTCGTCACGCGTTCCGTAGGGAATCAGTGCTATCCAGTTTATTCTTGATAAAATACATACAACACTCTACTTCGAAACCTGTAACGTGCAAGCCAAACTCATTACGGTTGATTCCTTGGCGCAACCGAGTTTGCTGCTTCGTTCGCACGCTTACAGAGATGTCATTAGAATCCAATCGAGATTTAGTCAACTGTGATCTTCATTTGTAAAAAATAATTAACTTGAAACGCTCAACCGATTTACCGATTCACAAATGAAAATGAATGAAAGACTTTTCTGGAAAAATGTTATATGAAACCTAAACGCCTAGTTTTAGGCGAAAGATCATTTTTATATATTTTTAGAAAGTACAGACTTGCTCCCATAAAATGTCAAAATGCGCACATGCGCCTCCATATTTATGTAAACCCAATGGAGACGCATGAATAAACAAGTTTTCTTCAAATGTTTCGCCTAAAACTCAACATTCAAAGCTCATATATAGTTTTTTTTCGGAAAAGTCTGAAATTCACTCAAGAAATCTCAAATCGGTTGAACGGTTCTAAAGTTACGAGATTTTAAAAATGAGCGTTTTGGCAAAACAATCGATTTTTTAATGCACTCGTAGTCTGAATTTTGCATCCAAAAGGGAGAGTAAAAATAATTTTCTAAAATTTTTCGAAAACGATTAAACACATAACAAGGTTTGAACAATACAGCACATCAGAGACGAAAGTGCTGAAAGTCTCTTAAATAAAGACAAAAAAAAATACAGCACAATTTATCGTGGAATTGTATATACTTTATATACTTTCACATGCGGTCGGACCACTTCTCAAATGCGCAAGATGTACTTAAAACCATTGTTTACGGCAAAAATTCATAGAAATTTCATGATCGATCGGAATCAAATCACTAACCTAAATAGGCCTAAAACACTCCAAAATTCACACAAGATCTCCCCAAGCAAACAAGATCAGCTTAAATTTTAATAATTTTTTCGGATATCACTTCAGAATGCATCGAACTGTTGTATTTAATTGTGTTTTAAAAACCCTTTCGTGGAAGTTTCGAATCTTCGCACGAGACTTCTTGTAAATTGTTAATTTTCGATAAAAAAATACCCTATGCTCAATCGGGCTTTATTTACTAGTGTCACAATGTGTCATCATTTTTTCAATCCATATGATATTTTTTCTGCTTGTTATGATCGAAACTAGTTGCTTAAGATCATTTGTGACTATATTACGAACAAATTTTGATAGGGACATGTATTTCTCTTATGAAAAGTGGAAAATATACATGAATTTGTTCGGAACTCAGCCCCTACCTCTTTCAGTGGCTGCCCTCCCATTTCTAATACGCTTTTAACCACCTCTAATGTGTTAGGAATATGTATATCAAGTTTGGTAAATATCGATCAAGGTATGGTCAATATATTCAGAGGTATGAGTATTTTTAGTATTTTTATAACGACGAAACAAACAGAGGGCGCGCTCGAAGGATTTTTATGTTTATCATATGGTGATTTGACATGGTCAAGAAACGCCAATTCAAGATATCGTAAGCAGTGCCAACAATTTATGGTCGATATATACGCGAAGGTAGAGATTGAACGACTGCAATTCTTACTACACAATCAACAAAAGCGGTGCGAGGAATAATACATTCACTTGCGAGACACTATCATGAGCAATGCCGACACAGCTTTAGTTATAGCCAGGCCAAAGCGCAATGCATTGTCATGACATTGCGCGTGTGTTCAAACACAAAATGAAGTTCGATCGTATTCATCCCCACATATTGTTGGTTGTATTCTGTTGAATGGAAAAAGCGCAATTTCGCATGCTGTTCAAACTCAAGTCCAATCGAGTTGGGCAAATGTGACAACCTTGCCACGCAATTCGACGTAAACAACATTGGTCTCCATGTTCCATTTCTATGAAGCAAGAATAGTAATGGTTTTTCGGGTGGAATAAACACGCAAAATTTAGCATTCAAACACATTCAAAACAAATTTAGCATCCAAAGGAAATTGAATAATAATTTTCATTCAAATTTCAACAATTTAGAATTATTCCCGGAATTATGCCGATCAGATAGAGAGTAAATTGAACCACAAATACGGATGACTTATTTTGACCATTGTTTCGCTACAAGGCGAACGAATTTAAGAGTGTAAAAGTCGATTTCGATAGAATTGTAAAATCCGATCACTCATATGCATATATGAATATTGAGTTCTACAAATCGGTGAAGACTAATAAAAAACATCCATGAATAAAGGAAGCAATATGGCTGTGTTTCAAACTTATATTACCGATGTGAATACTCCTCGATTGAATGACAACGATAAAATAACGCGATTCCAAACAGGCCGAATAATCAGCTCCATTGAAGTTAGCTGGCGTATCGCTGTTTTCCAATTTATGAACGAGACCAAGCTGTTATAAACTAAGCCATGTTGAAAATCACATGCATGTATTTTCTAACAAGGAGACAGCAATAAATATTGATTTTCTATATTTCATTTTTTCTACTTTCCGACAAACTTATAATACTTTTTTAAGTTGACGTTTAACTTTTAAGAGATCAAACAGTTACGTTAATGAAATACACAAGAAACATCATATAACCTTTCGTTCAAATCATTTAATTCGTTTTTTTATCGGTCACATTCGATTTATTTTAAAGATCGTTAAAATATTCAAACACACTTACAATACATTAGTGTGTTTTATTCAACACCCAAAATATTCACTAGAAATAATTTATTTGGCAGAACAACGTTTGCCTGGTCAGCTAGTAGAATAATAATTGAGTCGGGTAGGACCGACACTCCACCGAAGGGAAAGACAAACATTTTGTTTTGAAAACGATTTGATTATCTCCTCTTTCTTTTTTTTAACAGATGCCTAACTAGGTTTGCAAGAGCAGCCGGATATCATGGACGAATCAGCAGAGCGGTTTTTAGAACGTAATCCGAATCTGTCATTCCGAATGCTGGAAGCTATTTTAGATATGAAAAAATGAGTACTGAACCGATCGACATGAAAATTGGTATGTTGGGGTTTTTGGGGCCGGGGAAGGTTTTCGTGATATTTTGAGACCCCTCCCCCCTCTCTAAGGGGGGGGGGGGCTGCCATACAAATGAAACACAAATTTCTGTATTACTCGGAAATTAACCAAGCAAACGAAACCAAAGTTGGCATGTAAAAGTTTTAGGGTACAATAAATGTTTCTATGATGGTTAGACAGTCCTTCCTCCACTCAAAGGGGGGGCTGCCATACAAATGAAACACGAATTTCTGCATTACTCGAGAATTAATCAAGCAAATGAAACCAAATTTGGCATGTGGAGGTTTTAGGATGCAATAAATGTTTCTATGGTGATAAGATACACCTTCCCCCTCTCTTAGAGGGGGCTGCCATACAAATGAAACACAGTTTTTTGCATTACTCGGAAATTAATCAATCAAACGGAACCAAAGTTGGCATGTGAAAGTTTTAGGGTTATTAGATCTATTTTGTTCATTTTCTTAAATATTTTGTTATTATCCTAAAATCTTTAATAGTTTTTTATTCATGTGTTCGTGAAAAGCGCCTCCAAATCTTATCCCAGCGCTATGGAATATGTTGTATAAGACATCAAATTAGGAAAATTAAGTTTTTATTGAATCCCTATACGGTTCACTATAAGAGCTGTAGTCAAAAACGTAGTTTTACGTTTTTCACGACATACTCAATAGGCTTGGAAATTAAAATTCGAGAAAATACTTAAGTACGTCTATTATGATATACCACGACAAATTATAGTTTTTTCACATATTTCACTCGCCCATCCCATCACTTACCTCATATGATTAATTTCGTTTCAACTAAGTTCGAATTTAAACAAGAAGAGAGAATTGTCTGTGAGAAACTGTCACTGTTTCTACCCTTAACTCTTGACATAACAATTTTAAGTTTTTCATGCGTAAAAAGTTACACAATGTTTGAATCATTCCAAGTTTCTGATATCAGTTGGGGTGAAAATGGAAGCGAAATCATTCTCGTTCGTTTTGTCTTCAAGCTTCTCAGTACCATCAATCAGAGATCAGACACTTGATTGCATTTCGGACAAATTCATTAAACTGTACGATTAAAATATAACATTTTAATGATGGACGCTATTTCTCTGTTTGAGGAAAATGGATCTAATAGCGTACAATGGAACTCAAACTCAAACAAACTCATACACAGGAATGATGATACTGACAAGTTTAATGTGAACCTATTTATCAAGTTAGTTAGTAGAGGATCTCTGCCAATAGACTTTCAGTTATGTTAACCGCTTTCATTCTTCGAACACATCAAGGGACAAATTCCTATATGGCTTCACACGATGCATGATATTTAGCTAATCATAATTGTTGTTCCCATCCGAGTATCGACTTTTCCATTGTTGACTCTTATGTTTGGAGAAACTCTTCGAAGTGAAACAAATTTCAACGAAGTCGTAACTTTGTCGTACTTCCCTGAAATTTGCCTGTCTCCATACGTATCATTTAAGGGAGACAGACAACGGGAATTTTAACGTCTATTCGATTAAATCCATTCCTTATCAAACATAAAAAAAGCAAATAAATTTCATGCTGAAACTTTTTATATGCTGCCAGTAAATTGATATACTGGTCGGACTCGATTATATATAGTCGACCATTTTTTTTCAACAATTATTTTCAAATCCTATGCATAATCGAATCTAATGAAAATAAATTTTTCATTAATTTATGAATGTCAAACATTAATAGAAAAATAGCTTTTTGTGATTCGATTATGTATTGGATTCGAAAATTAACGTTGAAAGTGAAATTGCGATTATATATAATCGAGTCCGACCTGTACTTACATTCTCCGTCCTTCGTGGCAGACAAATCGTGAAACGTATCTCCTGAGAAGCAAGAGTCGTAAACTTCAAAGCGCCCTCCGATGAGCGACATTAATGCTTCCAAACGCTAAGTGAAAGACAAAAGATGATGAATCCACCATCCGAAGACCGCTGTGCTCTCCGTTGTTCAACTGGGGCCGGATGGTAAGCGATAGGACAAAGGAGGGCAGTAACCGCTTAGTCGGTCGTAAATTACATGATTTCACTGCGGTGGAAAAATGCAGCGTTAAAAATTCTAACTCTACCCTACCCTGAGGGCTGACTGTTCGACATGTTATATTTCCTCTCCCTCAAACCAATGGCTATAAAAGTATTGAGATTTGAATTTTGATGCGGTATGGAAAATGGAAAACATTTCAATTTATTCATATTCATGAGTATCACATTCAGCATATATACCGCGTCTCCATCGTAAATGACAAGTTGTGGAGCAGCATGGTAGTTGCGGACTAATTGAACGAAAACTCAATCTTCATCAATCCAGATGGGCTTCAGGCAACGAGGACAACCGCCGACGTCACACTGCTCTACAACGGTCATTTTCATGTTTTGTCATTTCATCGCCGGTGCAATTTACGTGCAATCATGCTTTAAATTTCTTCCATTATCCGGTCTGTCTACTCTTTCTCTCCGCACGACAGGGTGTCCACACGATGCTGCCCATCTCCTGGCCGGTGTCAGTAGTGCTGGCGGTGATTCTGTGTCTAGTTCACATCGGGTACCGCCTCTGGTCCGGCCTACACGACCTGCCAACCTTTTTCTTCCCCCAGCTGCTGGCAGAGTTGATATTCCTGGCCTCGGCATCCATCTCGGGACTGTACTATCGCATTATGTCCGATGCGGCCCACATTGATGCCGTTGATGGTACCCGCACCGGGATCGAGCAGAGGGTCCGGTTGGAATGCGAACGAGAGCAGCAGGAACAGCTCCTGTTGAGTGTGATACCGGCCTACATTGCCGCCGAGGTGAAGCGTAGCATAATGCTGAAGATGGCGGACGCTTGCCAAACAGCCGGCGGCCAGACTCAAACACGTTTCCACGAGATGCACGTACAGCGCCATAACAACGTGTCCATCCTGTATGCGGACATTGTAAACTTTACACCCCTCTCCGAGCAGCTGACCGCATCCGATCTGGTCAAGACACTAAACGAGTTGTTTGGGCGGTTCGACCAGATTGCACAAGTGAGTATCACGTTACTTCGATAGTGTAGTTTGCTTATTTGTAATCATCGGGTGAGACAACAAGAGCCGAACCTAGCCGGGATTCCACTGAGATAAAGGACGACACTTTTCGACGCATCAATTATGTAAATGACTTTTAGCATCAGTGGAATACCGGCTCTAGGCAAACTATATGAAGTCACTAAGTACATTGTCTCTGATGATGTCTCCGTACATATCCTGAAGAATCAGTGCTGTGTTGAATACGCAACAGTAAATCTGCTGTTTTCAATTGTATGTCCTTTCAATTAAACCAATTACAAAGCAATCGTTCAACAACAGCAAACAACTTAAACCATAATTATCAATGAGCCTGTCCACTAATAAATTTCCCAAACAGATTTGCTCGTAATGCGATTAATTTTCTCAAGTACGATTACATAATCATCGGCACCGCTCCAATTTGCTGGTAATAAAATCCAATTTTATCAAACCGTGTAACGCTGTCATTTCGCCCCACTCACCCTCAAGGCTCGTCGCCGTGAAAAATTATATTTATTCATTTATATAATTCCCCTTAGTGTCTGATTCTTCAGCTTCATCCCATTTTTCTGCTCATGGTATCAAGTTTTACATTATTTTTCCGTTTATCGTTTCCACTGCCTCCGATTCCCTTCGAATAAAACGCTCAAAGGAGAACCAGTGTCTGCGGATCAAAATCCTCGGCGATTGCTACTACTGCGTGTCGGGACTGCCCGTGTCCCGACCCCATCATGCTGCCAACTGTGTCAACATGGGACTGCAAATGATAGATGCCATCAGGTAAGTGATTCCGGCTGCCACCAGCCGTGTTTTCTTTCGCTTTTTTTGGTATCACTTTTGGTAGCATAAGTTCAGCGATCTTTTCACTGTCACGGTTTGTAGATTGTTTCCGGCAGAAATGGTCCCCAGTAGAGTGGGAGTTTTATTTGAGAAGTTTTAAATTTCGCGGGCGAAATGAAATATAAAAACAGTTTTGTGTTGTGCTAATATTATGTTAAGCATTTAAAAAATTATGATCATTTTCAATAATACATGTCCCATAGGGTGTCGACTCAAAACCGGAAAAAAATTTCACTGATATTCCCTGATTTTCTAGTAAATTTTCAGAAAAATTCCAGGTGTAGAAACGTAGTTAAATTGTCTACTCTTTCTGGAGTTGTAGTTCTCGAACCATTTAATTAGCTAAAACAATGCAATTTATGAACGAATGTAGATATCTTCCAATAAATGAATTGTTTGTGATTTTTAATTCGGTTAAACGACGATTGAGAAGTGTCGTAAAATAGAAAAAATAGATTTATCAACAGAGTTCAAAGTTATCTTCCATGAAAATGAAAAAAAACAGTAATTTTCATTTTGATTCGGATCAATCTCACGAAACTTTTACGATTCTAATGAAATGATTTTCCTTGCAATCTTCCGGCTGCCTTCTGCGCGTTTTCCAAAATTACTGGTGTATTTAATAAATTTCCCGTGAAATTCAGTATATTCGATCTGATATCTTCGACAAATCGTCAATTTGGACTACTGTTCACATATTCTAGGAGAGTTAACAGTTAACAGAATTTTGTTCAATTTCAGCAATTTATTTCCCATAGAAATCACTTGTTTGGGAGACAAAATGGACCCTTCTTGTAAATAAACAAAATAAAGACTGAACATCACTTTTAGCATCTCATAAAGACAGACTGAATAAAAAAAAATCTCGTCAAAAACAATCAATCTTAAATAATCCTGATATTGTACTCTTCGATTTGAATTAGGTAGTAGGATGAGTCGTTGCCATCTAGACATACCGTTTGTAAAGAGAAATAGAACTATAAATTGGACTAAAACAAAGATAAATTGTTCTAATTACCATTAATTTAACTATATTCGAAGGATTACTTGTTAGTAATAGATTATTCGAATATGATTTTCGGCATACGGCTACCTCGGACAGCTGTGAGGAAACTCCAATTTTGTATCTCTTTTGGCAGTAATTGAGCAATAGAAGCAATATATCAGCAATAACATGGCGAATATGAGGGAATTTCACGCCAACTCGACTGGCCATTGACAGCCACATCTCAGATTGCAGTGAAACGTTGTGGGTGTTAAGGCATTGGTCATTCAAGCAACTTCGTATGCTTGAAATCTTTAAAAAAAATAGACTAATTTTTGAAAAGGGTTAAATTTTTTTCTTAGTATTTTACAGAAATTTATACACCCATACCTCGCTATACGGCCACTCGTTATACGGCATTTCGCCGAACAAAGTTGGAACCGATCCGATATAATTTGTATGCATTTGTATGAGAATAATTGATTCGTTATACGGCTTTTTCCTAGCGACCAAGGGACATATCTAGGCCGTAAATCAAGGTATGGGTGTAACTCAAAAACAATAATATATACAAAATCCTGGTCAAAGGATGAAATATAGGAAATTGTTTATATTTTCATAAAAAATATAAAACAAATTTAAAAAAAATACACTGGAAAAAAGTATTTCAACAATTGAAATTAATTTTTCTTAAAACAACATTTTTTTTGATATTGAAAAAAATAATATGAATAGTCCCTTCAATTTCCGGCAAGGCACTCATACATCGAAATAAGTGCACGTTTACAGGGAAAATGTTTTTAGAACAACAACTTTTTCGTGTTTTCTTTGAAAAAAAAATCTAACTAATCCCAATGTTGTTTAAATTCAAGACACCGATATATTGTATTCGACAAAGTTTCACTTTTTTATTAAAATATGAAGCTTTGTCGAAGACGTCTACTTTTTATCTTTTATAATTTTTAGAGTAAATGGCATTTTTGTATGGATACTCCTGAACAAAATAATGTTGGAATCATAACATTTTTATTGTCAATGTCAATGTCAAATCAATAGTAATTTTTCAAAGAAAACATGAAAAAGGTTTTGTTAGGAAAACTTATTCCTAAGGTTGATGAGAAGGAGCTAGAAAAGTGATGTGTTATTGCTCGGTAATTCTCAATACAATTTCGATTACCTACCTGAGTTGGGAAATCGAATCGGTTTACCAAATAATTTCGCTCGACGCACGTCATGAAAACAAGCAAACGTCCACAATATTCGAATAGAGATCAGGAGATGCTATTTACTTCAGGACGTCTTGATACATCAATGTCATACAGGTTTTCAATGATATTGTCAGATGGAAACTAAGGACTGTTTTGTCCAAGCTGTCCACATGGACTCTCGTTTCACTTCCCAGGGTCGGCTCAATCCTTGCCAAACTAGAATATGAAAAGGGAACACACGTTTTTAGGTTTCCTAACTAGATGGATTTTTGATGTACTTCTCGTACCGCCATAATTTTGTAAATGGACTTGATGGTGAGGAAATTTAGTTTCATCGAAAACACATCTGGTTTTGTTACGGTGGCTCCAATAAGTGCCGACTCGATCCAATCGGAACTGTCTTGACCCACCAAAAGAACCTCGTTCGGATTCATTTAAACTGCCTTAAGTCGTGCCAACCTTTGCGATGTTTTAATGTGTCGTTGTTGTGTTGAATGTATTGTTTATGACCCATGTGTATGACTTATGCCGTCATTTTATCCCTATTTTGTTTTTGATCTGTGATTTTATTTTTATCGGGTTTTTCTTTATTGAAATTATAGAGATATAGTTTTCAGTTTTATGCGAAGAACCCTATCTAGCTTGTCAACCACGACAAATTTTCCTATAGATGTGTGTTTCGTTTTTTATAAATAATTTTAATAATAAATACCGTGGGTAGCGAGAAGTCTCGAGCAACAACACAAAATCATCAGGTGACTTGTCACAACTGAATGAAAAGTATCCTTCCATACTCATTGTGTTGTGCCAGTTTCGTTTATGTGTCCATCTATGAACAAAACAGAGGAAATCAATCCCAAAAATGTTTATATCAGTCTCCGCACGATTCAATCCGGTTCTGTTACAGCTGAAAATGCAAATCAGCCCAAAAATAAGCTATTGGGTTAAAAAAATAAAGTAACCTAGTATAAACCGGTCGTACTCATTCGACTGCAGATATCGATCGCCACAGCCATCTACTGGAAAAAAATGTATTCAGTTTTTCCCGACCTAATGTTACTCTTAAAGAAAATCAATAATGAAAACTTCTCTCAAACTTTATACTTCATTTCAAAACTTCAATGCTTCAACCTCGTGGTAAGACTATATCTCCTTCAAAGGGAAGGAAAAAAATATGGGGTTGTATCCATGACACGAATGCTTAGGATACTACGCATCCGTTTTATTTATGTTGCTTGTTAACATATCGGATATTATTCATGAATGCAAATAAATTTCATAAATTACTCTTTAGTAGAAAGTTTCGGTGAGCCTGAAAAGCGTAAGTCATTAACTCTGGGCTTTGTAGAAGTAGTTCTAGTAGCAACGATTCTTTCTTTTCTTTGCGTGAACAATACACGAACTGGTGATATGTCGCAATTTGTTTCTTTATTTCAATGCACGCATTGCACCGGGTATTCATCGTGGTCTCGGTGGTCTTTTTCGCATTTGACACACACACACTCGGCCACATGCAATTGAATAATTGTTCTACCAGCACCCACCGTTATTCCACATTCCTTAACCACTTCACTATATCTTTGGCAATCCATAAAAACAACACAGTGTCAATATTTGCAAGTACAGCGCGGATTCGATTATACACTGTTTCTTTTTCTTTTCACTGTATATAAATGAATATATAATTTATTTTTTAATCGTTTTTTTTTTTTGCATATATTTTACGTTTTTTGAATATAAAAGAGGAATTTGATGTTTTATTCATCCCCTTAAAGTCAGAAAATACCTTTCTCACATGAAAAAACTTTATTTATCCAGATTCTCTCAGGATGTGATAGACGATCATATTTGATGAAAAAAATCCTTCTACGCATATGTACGAATTTCAACAATGACAGAGTTATAGATTTTTTTTGGGTTCGGACTCTGTTGCCTAAAACTGTCTCTGCATTACAAAGCATGCTACTGAAGTCGATTATGTTGCTTTTATTTGAAAGATGAGAAAATTTAGTACAGGATATAGTAGTGGAACATCTAAATTAGTGGATTTCAATAACATTTTGGAAGTGAAAAACTTAAAAGCTAATATTTTTAATGTGTTATTATTAATTTCATCCTAAAAATTTACATGAAACTAGAATATTTCTATCAATTAAATCGAAGCTCTCTAACCGCTCTACCATTTGTTCTTTGACATCCAACTTCTATCTTTCTTAATTTGGCTGCAAAATCGCTATAAACAATTCCTGGTGAAAATTCGAGCAAAATCTTCAAAAATCACAATTTTTACCCCACTGTACATGTAATAGCCACTTTCAACCTTAACGTTGAAAGGTCACACTTCTTCTTAAAATAAGTCAAATTTGAAATATAAAAAAAATATATTTTTTTCCAAACTGTATAAAGGGTGTGTCACATCAAATTGCATCACGGAAAAAACGCTGTAGAAATTTAATTTTTAGGAATTATATCTTCAGCTTTCGCTTATAATCAGATAAGAGTGTATAGATCACGTTGGCCATGCTTCACTGTCAATTTTTCGTAAATTTGGAAAAATGTCGTCGAACGAAAAAGAGCGTCGTGAATTAATCCTGTACACTCATTTCGAGAATCCGGAGTTGTCACATCGGGACATCGGTAAGATGCTGGGAATCGTTCAATCCACGGTCAGCAGAGTACTAAAACGATACTTCGAGAACCTAACCATCGACCGGAAGGTGAAGAACGGCAAAAATGGATGCTCCGTCAGTGAAAAAGATCACAAGCGCGTAGTTAAGCAGTTTAGACGTGATCCGAAAAGTTCGGTCCGGGATGTCGCCAATAAGCTGAATTTGTCAGGTTCATTCGTCTAGCGGACCAAGCGGCGGGAGGGCCTGCGTACATACAATGTTCAGAAGGCTCCTAACCGCGACGAAAGGCAAAACATGGTGGGGAAGACGCGAGCCCGGAAGCTGTACACCGAAATGCTGACGAAGCCGCATTCCCTGGTAATGGACGACGAAACCTACGTCAAAGCGGATTTTCGTCAGCTGCCGGGCCTGTTGTTCTTCTCCGCAGACGACAAATTCAGCGTTTCGGAGGAGATTCGCAAGCAGAAACTATCCAAGTTTGCCAAAAAGTACATGGTGTGGCAAGCGATCTGCTCTTGCAGAAAGCGGAGCGCCCCCTTCGTGATGACCGGCACGGTAAACGGGCAGGTTTACCTTAAGGAGTGCCCACAGAAGCGCTTACTACCACTATTGAGGCAGTACGGGGGCCCGACCATCTTCTGGCCGGATCTCACTTTGTGCCACTATTCAAAGGACGTGTTGGAGTGGTACGAAGCCAACGGGGTCACCTTCGTGCCAAAGGAAATGAAACCCGCCCAACGCGCCGGAGCTTCGCCCAATAGAAACATATCTCGCTCAGCTTTTGAGACGTGCAGACGTATTTTATCGATTGCGCTTATCACAAAGTAAAGCATCCACCGTTGAAAGCTTCTTTATTTTACTGTGCCGCGTCGCGCGATAAGTGTTCCGCGATGAGGCGAGAAAACACATTTAAAATCGATTACTCTCAACTCGTCGTGAAGCCGTCAGTTGAGAAACTTTTTGGTTTTTGTACATCGGTTCTCGGTTTAAAAAGAGAAGACATCAAACGACTTCAATGTCACAGAGGTGAAGGCTGTGCGTTCGTAAGGGTCAGTGACTTGGCGCTTGCACACAAAATCGTCGACGAACAGGAAGCATGAAGTGGAGAGTGAGGGGAAAAAACACAAACTTCGAATCACATTGGAAGATGGTAGTGTTGAAGTGCGTGTTCACGACCTCCCCGAAGATGTATCGGAAAAAAAGATCGTCAATTTCCTAACGCAATTCGGTGAAGTAATCTCGATCCGCGAAGTGTCGTGGAGCGAAAACACCGAGGCCGAAGGCATACCACTCGGCATTTGGTCTGCTCGAATGCTAGTGAAGCAGAACATCGACTCGTGGGTCACTATCGACGGAGAACAGGCGTTTATTGTGTACAAGGGGCAGCTGCAATCCTGCCGCCACTGCAAAGAACAAGCGCACACAGGCATATCATGTGCCCAAAATAAGAAACTTCTATACCAGAAGAGTTACGCAAACGTGACGAAGCAATCGGGAAAGGTTAACAGGCCAACGACCGGTCAACAACTCAGAAAATCAGCTGGGGCGAGACTAAGAGACACGAAGCTACTCGATCATAAGTCCGCCGCTCCAGCACTAACATCATCGAAAGATTTCCCAGAACTACCGAAAACCACGAACCAAGATGATCCGTCAGGTTCGAAAACGCTCAGAAATAGCCAGCCCGAAACCGTCACGGGGTCGAGAGCGAATACAAGCAGCCAGCCTGTAGCTCAAACGCAACGAACCAAAGCCTCATCGTCTTTACTAGCGCCACCACAGGCTGTCGTGGCAGTCGACGATTTTTTCAAAAAGCCGCCGCTACGATCGCAAAGTAAGAGTAGCAATGGTAATGAAACTGACGATTCTACCACATCCATAAGCAGCAAACAGAACCGAGGACGACCGGCTGGTAAAAAAACCCGCCGGGAGGACACAGACGACGATAGGATTGAGGTAATGCTCATTTGAATGGCTCTCACGTCGTACAACATCTCGTCTATCAACATCGCCACTATTACGAACCCCACGAAACTAAATGCGCTACGAAGCTTCATCAACAGTCAAAGCCTAGATATCGTGTGTCTGCAAGAAGTGGAAAACGAACAGCTCTCGTTGCCCGGCTACGTCGTTTTCTCTAATGTAGACCACACGAGAAGAGGAACGGCTATCGCTCTGAAGGAACATATACAGGTGACTCATGTCGAGAGAAGTCTGGACAGCCGACTGATCGCGCTACGAGTGCAAAGCACGACGATCTGCAATATTTACGCTCCCTCCGGCTCTTCGCAACGCGCCGTTCGGGAGAACTTTTTTCACGAAACGCTTCCCTACTATCTTCGTCATCACACACCGCATGTAATCTTGGTTGGCGATTTCAACTGCGTGCTTCGAACCTACGATTCAAGCAGCCCGAATGCGAGTCCCGCTCTCAAAGCAGTCGTCCAACAATTACAGCTGCATGACGTATGGGAGAAACTGTGCCCTCGTGATAATGGCTTCACATACGTCTGTCGCAACGCTCAGTCGCGCCTAGACCGCATTTATGTCAGCAGTGGTTTGCGCGACCATTTGCGACTAGCACACGCCCACGTTTGCTCTTTCACGGACCACAAGGCACTGACACTCCGACTTTGCCTCCCCAATCTTGGTTCAGAGCATGGCCGTGGCTTTTGGTCTCTCAGACCATATCTTCTGACCGACGAAAATATTGCGGAATTCCAGTACAAGTGGCAGTACTGGACCCGTCAACGTAGAAATTATGACTCATGGGTTGAATGGTGGATCTTGTTCGCTAAACCAAAAATAAAACGTTTTTTCAAATGGAAGTCTCGAGCCGTTTTCGATGCATTTCATAGCGAACATCAGCGTCTCTATAGTGAGCTACGGCAAGCTTACGACGGGTACTATCAGCATCCAGAAATGCTGACCACCATCAATCGTCTAAAAGGCGATATGTTAGCACTTCAGCGACGTTTTTCTCACACATTCATGCGGATCAATGAAACGTACGTGGCAGGAGAACCCATTTCAATATTTCAGTTGGGGGAGAGGAGGAGAAAGAAAACTGTCATAACACAGCTGCAGACAGAGCAGGACGAAGCAATAACAGAGCCGCGAGCGATTGAAACGCACATGGTCACATATTTCTCCACACTCTACTCAGAAGAAGCGAGTGGAAATAATGAGAACAGTTTTGTCTGCGAAAGTGTTATTCCACCAAACGACGAAACGTGCATGAGTGAAATTACGACGGCAGAAATCTGGTCTGCAATAACAGCGAGCGCACCAAAATCTCCTGGCTGTGATGGTATCCCGAGAGAGTTCTACCACCGCATGTTCGACGTCATTCACCGCGAGCTGAACCTGTTGCTAAACGAGGCGCTCAGCGGCAATATTCCTCCAGCTTTCGTAGAAGGTATCATCGTGCTTGTTAAGAAGAGAGGCGGCGACCATACGGATCGATCATATCGTCCCATTACACTACTAAACAACGACTACAAGCTCTTGTCTCGGATCCTCAAATCCAGATTGGAACGAGTGATGAGAGAACACCACGTGCTAAGCGATGGGCAGAAATGCTTCGAGCATTTCAGAGCACAACATCTTCCAAGCCACTCTTGCTCTGAAGGATCGGATAGCGAGTCTCCGTCATAATCGTCGTGCCGGAAAACTGATTAGTTTTGATCTCGATCATGCGTTCGATCGGGTTCGGCACTCTTTCCTCTTCGAGACCATGCGTGCGCTCGGTTTTAACCATGATCTAATTGCTATACTCTCGCGCATCGCCAGTCGATCCACTTCTCGGCTGTTGATCAACGGTCATCTCTCTCGTTCTTTCGAGATACGAAGATCAGTACGACAGGGGGACCCGTTATCAATGCACCTCTTCGTACTGTATCTTCATCCGCTAGTCTACAGGCTCGAATGGGTGTGCGGCGACGATTTACTGGTGGCATATGCGGATGATATCAGTGTGATCGTCACATCTACGAGCAAAATTGAAACGATGAATGGGTTGTTTTCTCGCTTCGAGAGAACTGCCGGCGCCAAATTGAATTTGCGGAAAACGATCGCTGTTGATGTTGGGGTTAGCGAAGACGGAACTTTGAACACTCGGTGGCTGCACACAGCTGAAGTGGTCAAAATTTTGGGTGTCACCTTCACAAACTCGATTCATTCAATGACAATGTTGAACTGGAATACGTTGGTGGGAAAATTTTCCCAACAAATATGGCTGCAATCTCTGCGAACGCTGACGCTGCATCAAAAGGTGATCATGCTTAACACGTTTGGTACTTCTAAAATATGGTATCTTGCGTCCATCATACCACCTTTGGGAGTACATACGGCGAAAATAACACAAACGATGGGAAATTTTCTCTGGAGAGGCACAGTTGCTCGTGTCCCGATGATACAACTTACGCGCAGTAAGGAAAATGGAGGTCTGAAGCTCCAACTACCAGCGCTGAAGACTAAATCGCTTGCAATCAACCGTCATCTACAAGAAATCGAATCCCTTCCTTTTTATAATTCCCTTCTTTCCCAAACAAATCCTCGACCACGAATCCCAATAGACCTTCCCGACCTAAAATTAATCCTTTCACATATATCCCAAATTCCCCACCAAATCCGACAAAACCCCACCGCTGATCAAATCCATCAGCATTTTGTGAATCAAACCGAAATACTAAGAGTGGAACGAAATAGCCCAGCAATAAACTGGCGGCGTACGTGGCGAAATATTGCGTCGAGGCAGCTTAGTTCAGCACAGCGGACAAATCTATACTTGCTCGTGAACGAGAAAATTGAGCATCGTAAATTGTTATTCGTGATGCGACGAGTAGACAACGATATTTGTTTAAACTGCGACAACCGAACTGTAGAAACACTCATTCACAAATTTTGCACTTGTGTTCGCGTTAGACCGGCTTGGACGGTATTTCAACAGAGGATCTCAGGCATCTTAGGTGGATGGAGGAGGCTCGATTTCGAGGACTTGGCTAAACCTGCTTTAGCAGGAATGAACGAATCGTGTAAAGTGAGAATTTTAAAACTTTTTAGTAACTATATCTGCTTCGTTAATAGATATAACGGTAGAATTGATGTAGCTGAATTAAATTTTCATTTAGATGTAGAAGCTTAACGAATTGATGAACAAACCAAAATGTTGTAAAATTAAATTTGACAAATAAAACTATTTAACTATTTCTACAAAAAAATAGAGAAATATTGGGCGATTATGAAGCAGGCCCTCCGGAAGAACCCAAAAGTTGTCAAATCGGAGGCGGACTTCAAGAGAAAATGGATTTCTGTTCAAAAAAAACTACAACCTGACGTTGTACAGAACCTTATGGACGGGGTAAAGAGGAAGGTGCGAGCATACGGGCTTGGGCTCGAAGTATGAATAAAAAGAAAAAGCCAAAAGTTGTTTAATAGTTTTTATTTTACTGTCTAAAATTTTCAAAGCGCTCCATGCATTTTTATATGTATCATATGATGGATCGACATTGTCAGGACAACGCCATTCGAAGACATCGTTAGATGTGCCAACAATCTATGATCGACATGTACGCGAAGGTAGAGAGCGACTGCCTGCGATTCCTACGACACAATCAACAAAAGCGGTGTGAGGAAGAATACATTCACTTGCGAGACGCTATCATGAGCAAAATCGACACAGCCTTTGCTATTGCCAGGCCGAAACTCATTGAAGTTTTTAATTAGTTTCATTACAACATTACACGTCTTCCGTACCACGCCTTGCTGGATGTATTCGGTTGAATGGCGGAAGCAATTTAATTCATTCTTTTTTTTTTAGTTTGGTTAGTTAACAAAATACGTCCTGAGGAAATAGTTTCCCTATGAAATTTCAAATCTTCCTATTGATATACTGTCCGCCCGCATTCTCAAATCCGATCGAGTCAGAATTACCCGAACGGATCGCAATTTTGCATTCTGTAATCCGTTCAACTCAAGTCCAATCGAGTTTTGCAAATGTGGCAACCTTGCCAAGCAATTCGACATAGACAACATTGAGCTTCCATGTTCCATTTCTGTGAAGTGAAAAATGTGCGGAATAAGCACGTTTAAAGAACAAAAATTACATATGAAATTTACCTCTACCGTACCAAATATGTGTTCAATGTATAGATCGTTAAAACTTCCAAACACGCTTACGATACATTAGTTATTTATTAATAAACGAAAATATTCCCTAAAAATAATGTTTATGGCGAAACAACGTTTGCCGGGTCAGCTAGTTAATACATGTTAGCTTAAAATTGTGTTACTATAACGTAGCTAAAAAGAGGTTTTAATCTCAATGTTCTCCCGAAATTCACCCGGCGACATTATCCATACTTTTGAAAATATATACTAAACGTCAGATCCATCAAATGAAAATCAAATTTTCGTGAACTTACCGTAAAATTTGCGAACTCAAAAGATCCTAAAAACTGTTCCATTTATAATTTGCCCGCACAATATTTCCGATTTCTCCATATAAAAAATAAAGTACAAAAACGGTAAAGATATATTTAAATAAAAATAAAAAAATCCAACAAAAAATATTTTTCTGCTTTCCTGGAAATCTTTCGAACAGTGACATGTTAATCTTTTCCTACCACTTTTACGTATCAGATAGTTTTATATATAGACAACTGCCCAATATTTTTCGAAGGGACGAAAATCTGGATGATTTGATGGATTCATATTTTTAGCACATGCTTTCACATCCCGATTTATTACATTAAATAAGCTCAAAAATAACAAGAAATAAGATACTCCCCTATACTTCTATAGCATTTGTATAATATATATGCTATATCAATATAAGAGCAATATGAGCGATCGAAACAAGATACACATTACAAAGAAACACGCATTAAAACTTTTCGCATTCATTGGCACATACACGGCCCAGACCGAAAGGGATATATATTCACGTTTATGTTCTTCTTTTAACTCTTAGAAAACACGTTCCAACTTCATTCTATAATGAGGTGTTTTAAAATTATCACGCATTTATGCAACAGTACCACTGGTTATGTGGATAGCGTGGCCGTGTAAAACTGCGTTGTATTCCGGTCGACCTTCGATCGATTCGATCCTAGTTGACATCATTTGGACTTTTTTTTGTACAATCCCAAACTGACGTTCAGCCTGAGAAAAAGAGATGTCTACTACCATACATACAAACATTTTCAAGATTTTGAAGAAGGTTTTATTTGTTCATTTCATCCTTCAGCTAACGAAAAAGCATTTTTTTTGCCGAAGATGAAATGTTTTCTGCCAACGCTAGTTTGGTTGTACCATTCTACGACATCCTGGTGGCAACTAAATTGGTTCAGCACTTCACGGGACCTCCATGTGATCGAATGAATGGGAAAATTATCTTCTGAAGAGATTTCTCTTTGTTAAGTAGTCCATTGATAGTTGCTCCAGTGATGAAAACCTTTGTTTTCTTTCCACAACTACAAATGCCTTGCCAAATCATCAGCGTCGTTATCATGATCTAAAGTCAATGTTTCTCAGCAACCAGGTTGACCAGGTTGGGTCTTTCAACGTGAGTGTGTAGATTTTTTTTCACGTTTTTCGTGTTCCATCTTCGATAAACTTTCCACGCGTGTATCAATCCTGATGAAAATTTCACCACTAAGGTGTTCATGTCTTTGGGTACGAAAGTGACCCCGTTGGCTTCGTACCACTCCAGGACATCCTTTGAATAGTGGCACGAAGCTAGATCCGGCCAGAAGATCGTAGGGCCTAGTGTTGCTTCAACAGAGGAAGCAGACGCTTCTGTAGACACTCCTTGAGGTAGATCCGGCCGTTTACAGTCCCGCTAGTCATGAACGGCGCAATCCGTTTGCCACATGAGCAGATCGCTTGCCAGGTCATGTATTTCTTGGCAAACTATGAAAGTTTCTGCTTTCTCCCTACCTCCGGAACATCAAACTTGTGCTGGGCGATGAAGAACAGTAGCCTGCGGATATTCCGTTTGTCACGATTTGAAGCCTTCTGCTCTTTTCACGTATGCAGTCCCTCCCGGTACTTGGTTCTCTGAACGAAGGACTTGCACAGATTCAACTTTTTGGCCACATCCCTGGCCGAAGCATAGGGATTCCGCTTAAATACACGCTTGTGATCCTTATCACTAATATAACATTCATTCTAACCGTATTTCTCCTCCCGTTCGATGCTCAGAGTTTTGTAGTAACGTTTAATATCACGACTCACCGTTGACTGCACGATTTCTTGTTTTTTTCTGTTGTCCCGATGTGAAAGTTGAGAATTTTCAGGTGCTTACGCAAAATCAATTCGCGACGTTGCTTTTTCGGTTGACCCCATTTTTCCAATTTTGGAAAAAACTGACAGCGATAAAAATACATTGTAAACAATACACTCTAAACTACATCTACCAAAATTTTTCAAGAAAAAAAATCCAATAAGTAGATTTCTACAGCGTTTCTTACGAGGTGTAATTTGACGTGGAACATCCTTTACAAGCCTTGCTTGTCTCATAATCGTCGCATCATTCCCGAAGCAACACAATTGTTACATGCTATTTGGCCGGATTCGACATCCTGCCATGACGGAACAAATGTAATGGAGTCGTATGCCGCCAACGCAGATCAGGCGGTGCTCAAGGTCAAATACCCTCCCAATACGTCAAATCTCCTCTCAATCCATAAATATTGGGCCATCGTCAAACGGAACCTGAATGAGACCCAAAAAACTGTTGAAAACGAGAAGCAATCAAAGGGAAACTGGTACAGAGATGATTTCAGCCAACGACTGAAAATTTCTTCAACAAAGGCGTCCTGCGTCGAAAAAAGTGAACGAGATCAATCAAAACCATGGCTGAATATTGTTTCTGTAATTCATACTAATTGAACTCCAAATAGAAAAATAGAGTGATTTTCAATATTAACAATTTTATAAATTCGTACGGATTCTTGTTTGACTAAATTTTGATAGTAATTCCCTCTATCTTATGCAATTTAGGCATATATTTTGAAAATACACAGCTAAAATTAAAGCGCGAATCTCAAAAACAAAATTCAATAGCTCTTCTCGCGTACAAGTGGTATATTCCATTCGTAAATGATCAGATCGGTACTTTAGTTCACAGCACGGTGGCTTTATGCTCCCTGTTTGAAAACACTTCACGTTATGACACACAGCTCGAAGCTCGAATCTGCTCCCCCTCGACAAAGCTTCTCCTGTCGCAAAAAGCCGTGGATCCACAACAAAGATATTTAGCTTGGGCAAAATTGCCTCAGGTGCGGATCACTTCTTACACCGTTTAGGCCGAGACCGTACCCACCAGGGTTACGGTAATTTCGCGTATGATGTCTGTGCGATGTATATATGATGCTGGCATGATGGCTTCATGGAATTTCCGGGAGCACCATTTAATTACAATTTAATGGAATCACAATATCCGGTGCGTGGCAGCCCACGGCTCGACAACTTATTAGAAACACACCACCGGTAATGTTCAAGTTGGCCAGGGAGCCTCTTGTTTTGGGGCGGGGGTACTTGCTGTGGCTAATAAGCGTCGAATGAACACAATCTTGTGAACAATTATGAAAAGAATTCACTTTGATGTGGTTCTTTGTTGGGGTGGAGATTTTAATGTGACGCAAAACAAAACTCTTTGTTCCTGGAATTCAAACTAGAAAATGCACAGAGACAGTACAGTACCATTATTCACGAGTACCCATTCTCACGGTCACGGACTAGAGATTGCAGCTTCAATAACGCCACTCCGACACCAGCGCATTCCATTATAATTATAAGCTAATATCCGTTTGAGTGCAACTTGTGAAAGTACTTCTAATTCAATTAAACCATACCTGTTCTTACGCAAGCTATTTGTCCATCTTTGATTATTTCTCCTCGGAATAGATTCGTTCGTGAGGCCACCGGATTCAACGTTGACATGCGTATCGGCATCCACACCGGCAATGTACTGTGCGGTGTCCTCGGTCTTCGCAAGTGGCAATTCGATGTGTGGAGTGACGACGTTACGTTGGCGAATCACATGGAGAGTGGCGGCGTGGCCGGGTAAGAACAATCGAACGAGCAATCCGACTCAAAATCAATGATTACGGTTTTATGTTTCCCTGCTTGCCGATGCACACAAACACACACACACACACACAGACGTGTTCACATCACGAAAGCCACGTTGGACTATCTGGGCGACAAGTTCGAGGTCGAGCCGGGGGGAGGTGCTGGACGGGAATCCTATCTGGCGGATCATAAAGTGGAAACGTATCTGATCATACCACCGAAGGTAAGCCAAATGGATTCACGATTTGCTCAAATAGACACAGATGCGAGATTCCTGTGAGAGTTTTATGCTGTTGCAGTCTCATGGTAGTAAAATAAACTTCTTGATTGGCAGATCAAAATTTTAATTGTAATGTAAGAGATAAACATGATTATAGGAAGACTCGACACTACCATTACATAGAATAGAAGCTTGCTTCGCCAGTAAATAACACCATTTACATCACAAAAAGGCAATAAACTTTTTTGAGGGACTACACTTTCTACACTTTCGTGTTTACACGGCCATCCGACAAATGTACGGTTTTATGTGAACCTTTTTTTTATATTGTAACAAACTCATTTCCGGGTATCGACCCGTATAAATTTTTACCTTCTGCGAAATAAATTTTACCGAGCTTTTGGCTAATATGAGAATTATTATCTACGACTGCGTAGTCGGCGCTGAAGTTGTAAAAATGACCCTTTAGATGGAAGCGTAGAACTTCATTTCTCGTTACAACGAGGAAATTGACTGTGCATTGTGCGAAACACTGTGCTATTTGGGTCGTGATTTATCAAACTGGGTGTTTTTTTTATTTCTTTGTCGAATTAAAAAAAAATGAAGATTACTTTTAAGATTAGGTGAAAAACTGTAACGTAAAGGTAAAGTCGTTCCATCAAAGTTCATCAAGTCATCAAGCCATAAACATAAAACCGTAGTACTTTTGATACTATTTGAGAAAAAATGAAGTTTGAAAACTAACTCTTTACTAGACGTTTTTGGTGATTCAGAAAAAATATTACTCTCTTGCAATTTGAGTTACAATCTGTTGAAGGTATAACATGAAATGGAACTCATTACAAGCCGAGCAAATCATTACTCCATCGCCTGTTGGAGTTAGAGGAGTATGACTCTGTTGATTGATTTTATGTATTTTAAAGTCTTGAAATCACTTCTTCTTCTCCTTATATGGCACTAACGTTCCTAGAGGAACTTCGTCGTCTCAGCGTAGTATTACTTGCGTCTTTTTTATCAGTAACAGTTCGGCTAAGAAGTTTATAAGATAACACAGTAAAACTATTTTTTTGCAAAATTCAATTAATAATAATAATAATATTCAACATAATTGCCTTCGAGAGCGATACAGCGATTATAGCGATCTTGCAACTTGCAATACCATTTTTATAGTACTCTTTCGATTTTTCCAAAATAGGCCTCAGTTTCCGTAATCACTTCATCATCGGTCTTCAATTTCTTACCAGCGAGCATCCTCTTCAGGTCTGCGAACAGAAAATAGTCACTGGGGGCTAAATCTTGAGAATACGGTGGATGCTGAAGCAATTCGAAGCCCAATTCATGCAATTTTGCCTTCATTTCCATTAATTTGTGATTTTTCCATTTTTTTCCCATTCGTCTAGAAAAGCAAATTTTGTACAGTTAAGTGATGGATTGTAAAGGCTATACTCTAGGAACTCTAGTTCATTCGCCTCTAGCCTTGAAAAAGACCAATTTGAGGAATGTTAACTGATCGCTATCCCAGTGACTTGTGGGGTTTTTATTACATTCTATGTTCCTACTATACTGCGCTTCACAACTATAGAACCACCCTATTTTTCTGAGTTTCCAGAGATATGTAAGAGGTCGGTTGAATTAAATTATATAGTGTAGGATATAATAACTATCTTCATTTATAAGAATGTCCATTTGAACTTTATTGTTGTGTCCAGGCGCGAAAGATTTTAAAAACTAAAATTCCAGGGTGTCATAACCATAGAACCAGATGGAAAAACTCTCACTCCTTCACAAAATTAACGTCAAGTTCACATGAATTACAATAAGTTTCTAGTTCGTTGGTCATCTTTAGTTGTCAATAAGTTCAAATAACCCATTCGGGGTGGTTTCGAGCAAGCTGCGCCTTATTGTACTGTGTATGTCATTCTAAGCAGAGGATACTACTCGTTAAAGCTCTTCAAATCACCTTCGTTGCACCTCTAACTGTTCATTCACAATGTTCAGCTTCATGACTGCAACCGGATTGAACAAAGGCTTATAAGCAGGTGCTCGCTCGGAAATCCATTCTGTAGTGATTTATCGCTTCCTCGCTCTTCTCTCCCAATCCCATTTCTTATCTGCAACCGGATTGAACGGTATTTTTCTCTCTCAATTCCATATATTTTTTGGAACCGTCTCGCTCGCAAGTTCTTCTCTCTCAATCCCTTCTTCTTTTCTGCAACCGGATTGAACGAAGGCTTAATAGCAGGTGTTGGCTCGGAAATCCATTCTTATCTGCAACCGGATTGAACAGTATTATTCTCTCTCAATCCCATGTCTTTTCTGCAACCGTCTCGCTCACAAACTCTTCTCTCTCAATCCCATTTCTTTTCTGCCACCGGTGTGACAAAGGCTTATAAGCAGGTGCTCGCTCGGAAATCCATTCAGTAATTTCTCGGTCGCTCTTCTATTCCAATCCTATTTCTTATCTGCAACCGGATTGAACGGTATTATATTCTCCGAATCCCATTTTTTTCTGCAACCGGATTGAACGAAGGCTTATAAACAGGTGCTCGCTTGGAAATCCATTCAATAGTGATTTAACGCTCGCTCTTCTTTCAATCCCATTTCTTTTTTGTAACCGGATTGAACGAAGGCTTATAAACAGGCGTCCGCTCGAAAATCCAGTCAGTAATGATTGCTCGCTCGCTCTTCTCTCCCAATCCCATTTCTTATCTGCAACCGGATTGAACGGTATTATTCTCTCTCAATCCCATGTCTTTTCTGTAACCGTCTCGCTCGCTCTTCTCTCACAATCCTATTTCTTTCCTGCCACCGGATTGAACGAAGACCTATAAACAGGCGTTCGCTCGAACATCCAGTCAGTAATGATTTCTCGCTCGCTCTTCTCTCCCAAACCCTTTTCTTATCTGCAACCGGATTGAAAGGTATTTTTCTCTCACAATCTCATGTCTTTTCTGCAACCGTCTCGCTTGCAAGCTTTTCTCTCCCAATCCCATTTCTTATCTGCACCCGGATTGAACGGTATTTTTCTCTCTCAATCCCATGTCTTTTCTGCAACCGTCTCGCTCGAAAGCTCTTCTCTATCAATATCATTTCTTTTCTGCAACCGGATTGAACGAAGGCTTATAAGCAGGTGCTCGCACGAAAATCCAGTCAGTAATGATTTCTTGCTCGCTTTTCTCTCCCAATCCCATTTTTTATCTGCAACCGGATTAAACGGTATTATTCTCTCTCAATCACATTTTTTACTGCAACCGTCTCGCTCGCAAGCTCTTCTCTCTCAATCCCTTTTTCTTTTCTGCCACCGGTGTGACAAAGGCTTATAAGCAGATGCCCGCTCGGAAATCCTTTCAGTAGTGATTTCTCGATCGCTCTTCTCTCCCAATCCCATTTCTTATCTGCAACCGGATTAAACGGTATTATTCTCTCTCAATCGGATTAAACGGTATTATTCTCTCTCAATCCCATGTCTTTTCTGTAACCGTCTCACTCGCAAGCTCTTCTCTCTCAATCCCATTTCTTTTTTGCAATCGGATTGAACGAAGGCTTATAAACAGGCGCCCGCTCGAAAGTCCAGTCAGTAATGAATTCTCGCTCGCTCTTCTCTCCCAATCCTATTTCTTATCTGCAACCGGATTGAACGGTATTAGCCTCCATTGCAAAATGATAGGGAAATAGTCTCCGCTTGCACGCTCTTCTCTTTCAATCCCATTTTTGACGTAAAACTACGTCTTTCATGAAGGGTGCCAAATCAGAAAACAGGTCACGTTTTTATGAAATAAAGTTAACGTTAATAACTTTTGTTACCGCGAACGGATTTTGGCGATTTACATACTAAACGAATCGGAAATTCCCTAAGATTCTTTTAATATGCTATATGCTTAGAATCCCATGGTTTGTAAATGGTTAAAATTCATGAAAACTTTAAGCGTTTCCATTTTCCCATACATTTGTTCTGTCCATTTGTGTGCTTTCCCGAACAGAGCTGTCAAGAACGAGCAACTTATCGACGACCAACGAAGATGAAATCGTAGGATTTAAAGTCTCCATGAACAAAGGAAAAGTAGAAGAATGAAGGGGAATACTTGCCTAGAGTATAAACAGTGAATCTCGCTGAGGCAAACTTTCATTCGGCATCGGACTGTTGAGCAATCCAGCAATCCGCTTTGCTTTCGCTGCGCTTCGAACTAAGATTGGACCCCACCAGTGGTAATCCAACTTGGATATATCGTTTGGTTTTTCTGTTCGTTTTTCGCGTTATTCGTATCGTGTGTTTTTCTTTCCGCGTCATAAATTGGACGCTTCGCGTAGTGTGTGATGAACAAGAAGAAGTGGAAGGCAGGCTCGAGCCCTGCAAAAAATGAACGCATTGCCAGGGGCAATAAAATTTCGAGACAAGCGTCATCTAATGATGCACGCGATGTTGGTGCAGTGAAAAGCGCTCACACTGAACCGAGCCTTCGCGAGTGTGACACCGCATCGAACAACAGCGAAGTAGGCGATTTCGGCGCGTCGGTCGAAAATGTGAACGCCCAGGCAGCAACCAAAATCATGCTCCCCCTGCTGGTGGTGAAGGCGGTCGCTCTCATCAGCGAATTCGCATCGATGGGTGTTACATCAGAGTACAAGCTGTGTGGCATAATTCAGTCTTTTTCCAAGCAGTTAACATTGTTTGTTTCCCGTCATCATAAGGGTTTCGTTGGTGCCTTTGAGAATGCATCAACGAATCAAACTGACGTTATGGCGAAACAGGCGTTCAGGTTGTGCACCAAAAAATCATTTGGGGAATATCAAGCATCTTGAATGTCTTACTGGAATGTTATAAGTCATTTGGGTTCGCGTGCCAGTCGCAAAACTGCCTTCAACTAGGATTGCATTTGAGCTAATATTGATCATAATGAAGCAGTGCTACTGTTTTCGAGGTTGTTGATATTAACTAAAATAGTTTATCTCGCTTGTTTAGTAACCAAGAAAGTAAATGTCGTTCTGGAATTTTGTATGTGATTAGGTTTCGCTTGCCAGTAGCAAAACTTCCTCCACTAAGGGTGACAGCTGCGCTTCTCTCAAGCATGAGAAAGTAATGCAACTTTGTTCGAGGCCAATAATATTAACAGAAGCGTTTCTTTTGAGAATAACGCAAAATGATGAGATATGGTTATATTCCTAGTAGTTTCAAGCCACCAATGTATGGCTCTGTATGCATGCTATGGCGAACGCTTGTTTGGCGCTTGGTTTACGTTGTTCGAACGATGCCTAGAGGTGCGATTCCTTTGAGGCAATGCTAATTAACATGTAGCATGATATTTGACACTTGCAAGTGTTGTCATTGTTGTTGTTTCCATGCGGTGCCAACGATATATTTATGTAGTTATGAGATGTGGAATAATGGTACTGGTGCAATATAATCGACTGTAGCCGAGTCTATGTCAATTGCGAAAAAGGCCACCGGAATAGCGTTCGAGGTAAACTTTCAATGCATTGACATGAAATAAATTGCTAGCTAGTGTATTGTTTTGCGAGGGCAAGAATGAATCATCAATCAATTATCGTCAACTGATTCTACAATGAAAAAACCATTCCAGAGATTATTCTACTAAGCAGTTGATTCTAAAATTTTCACAGCATTATAGAATAATATCCGAAGGTATACACAAGCGACTTATATAAAATAACAGCGTAGTTCTACGTCAACAATGCGATCGTATCTTGGACACAACCTCCTATAATTTTTTTCTGCAACCTGATTGAACGAAGACTTAGAAGCAGGTGCAGGAAGCAGGTTACAATACACAGATTTTGAATCGTTCTGAATCCAATTCAGTGCGTGGAATGCTGAAATAGCGACGGAGACTCTTTCTGTCGCAGTCACTGGTAGATTGTTTTCATAAATTTCTCATATTACGAAGCCCAGTTGATTGTCATATCAAACCATTATAATGACTAAAACTGGGGTCTCAAGACAAACATAGCTGCACGACAAAGGCCCTCTAACCTCCTCCTTAGCCTCTATCAAGCTAATCCCAGATTTCATCGCCATTTTCCTCATTGGACGCTTGGCTTCGCCTGAATCTTCTTTTTGATGGTTGCGATAACCCTCCAAATCAGAGATATGTGCTCCCAGGCCGAGTGGTTAACGTCACACCTAACATGCCGGAGGTTCGAGTTCGATTCCCGTTCTGGTCGGGGGAATTTTTCGTCAAAGAAATTTCCTCCGACTTGCACTGTGATAACGCGTATTCTAAAACTTGCCACTCAGAATGCATTCAAGGCGTGTTATTTGACATAATAATCTCAACTAAGTACTAATGAAAATGACGCAAGAAATACTACGTTGAGACGGCAAAGTTCCTCTAGGAACGTTAGTGCCATTTAAGAAGAAGATAAACCTCGAAATCCGAGCTGACCCCGAACGATCTGTCAGCACCTTCGTGGATAGTTGTCCTTTCTTTTCTCGATCTAAGACCCTTTTCACGGTCCACTCTCACTTCGGCGATTGAAATATCTTTTTGTGCCATTTACGCGTGGGACAAATCACGAATACGCTGCCTCTTCGTCATTTTGCAACTGTCAATCTTAGGAAATCGGCTTCGTTCACTCGTGCTCTATTATAAAATGAATTACAGCTTACGTGCGTGCAAAACCTAAACATTGTATGAAACGGTGCAAACATTATAGCCAATTTTTTTTCAAAGTGTCACCCGAATTTCTTCAGTTACCCAATGCGGCATGCAGGTTTCTGATAGAAGGCTCTATGCGAATCACGAAAAGGATCATACTGAGCGTGCATTCTTTAGAAGTAGTTATACAAAGATTTCAAACAATGTATCAACTACAATGAGAATCTGTACTTTTCGTGCACTTTCCACGGAAATGTATGATTAACATAATCGAAAAATCGTGCTTGAGAAGACCAGATTTTTTAAATTTTTTTATTTACGCTTAACTTTTTTACAACATGGTCTAATTCGCAATTTTTCTCCAATTAATTCGGTTCTTACTCTCTCCATTTCCGCGAGCACTCCGTGCTCTCCATGTCATGGTCCACTCGGTCTAACCACCTCCTCGTCATCTCGTACCTGCCGGATTCCCGATGAACACCATTTCTGCAGGATAGACATTCTTGCAACATGTCCTGCCCACCGTATCCTTCCAGCTTTGATCACTTTCTGGATACTGAGTTCGCCATTGAGTTGCGTGAGCTCGTGGTTCATTTTTCGCCTCCATACGCCGTGCTCCTGCAAACCGCCGAAGATGGTTCTTAACACCCGTCGTTCAAAGACTCCGAGTGCTCGCAGGTTCGCCTGTTCGAGCATTGTCCATGCTTCGTGCCCGTAGAGCACGAACGGTCTTATGAGCGTTTTGTAAAGGGAACATTTCGCGATATTGCTAAGTCTGTTTGACCTTAAGTGTTTGTGGAGACCATAGTAGGTACGACTCCGGTCTCTGGATCTCACGGCTGGTATCATTGTCAGACGTTACCATTGAGCCAAGGTAGATGAATTTGTCCACTTCCTCGAACTCATCGCCGTCAATCATTTCAATACAACCTGATCGGGATCCAGAAGCCAGCATGTATTTGGTTTTAGATACATTGATTTCAGTCCAATCCTCTCTGCTTCGCGTTTAAGTCTGGTGTCTCAAATATTCTGTCGTCAATGTCTACGTCATCAGCGAAGCAGATGAATTGACTGGATCTATCAAAAACGTACCAAGCAAGTTAACGCCGCTCGTCTTATAACATCCTCTAGCGCAATGTTCAATAACAGGCAAGAGAGACCATCACCTTGACAAAATCCCCCTGCGGGGATTGGATGAATCATATAATCCACCCGATATTCGCAAACAGCACTGTATTCTATCCATCGTAGCCTTAACCAGTCTTGTAAGCTTCACCGGGAAGCCGTTTTCGTCCATGATTCTCCATAGCTCTTTTCGTGTTATTGAATCATATGCGGCTTCAAAGTCGATGAATAAATAGTGCGTAGGGACTCTGTACTCACGGCATTTTTGGAGGTTCTGCCGCAAGGTTTGGTCAGTAGTAGACCGACCTTCGATGAAGTCGGCCTCCCACGAATATGTTTGTAAGTGGCGATAGACGACGGAAGATGATTTGAGAAAGCACTTTCTAGGCGGCATTCAGGACGGTGATTGCCCGAAAGTTTTCACAGTCTAGTTTGTCCCCTTTCTTGAAGATAGGGCAAATAACCACATCTTTCCACTCATCCAGTAGCTGTTCCGTTTCTGACAAGTGCTGCTCCGATGCCATCTTTGCCAGTTGATTTGTTGGTCTTAAGCTGTTTGATGGCATTCTAAACATCGCCTATCGTTGGATGTGGTACATCTTCATTATTAACTGCACCAAGATAACCGCTTCCATCGTCATCTCGGTTCTCTGCCTGCACACCATTCAGATGTTCATCGAAGTGCTACCTCCACCTTTCATTCACTTCACGTTCGTTTATCAGAATACTCCCATCCTTATTCCGACACATCTCTGCTCGTGACACGAAGCGTTTTCGGGATGCATTGAGTTTCTAACTTTCGCGTCTCCTGAGAACTGTGCAGCTGTTCGTTCGTGCTTCGTTAATTTGGTGCGAATGCAAATGCTCGCAGTTTTCTTCGACATCTGTTTGGTGTTTTAATGGTGCGGCTGGCAAGGCCTGCGACCAACCCCACTATCTCGCAGGAGGACCATCGTGATAATGCTGCTTTACGTCCCGAGTACCATCAGGACTGGGCAAAGACGCTTATAGTGGCGTCAATTCGCTTAAAGGAGCTGTTTCCGGGTTCTTGTGGCTTTTCTTGGGGACTAGCAATGCCCAATGTTCATCCCACCACACCGTAGACAAATCCCCTGTTCCAGTGCAAACCGAAAAAAAAATCTATGACGATAGAATTTCTGACTCGAACGGGAATACGCAGAAAATTCTACTATGGAAATAGTCCATGTATTCCAACTTTACTCTTAAAGATTGAACATCAAAAGAGAATTGGAATCTTTCACCCAATCCAGAATTGATTTAAAGATTATAGATTGAAATATTCAGGTAATTAAATTGAGTGTCAGTCCCAAATTGAGCACCTAGGAACTGGGACCAAACTTCATCAGCAGTTTTGTAACCACATGATAGTTTGTAAATTACCACATATACCATTACACTTTGTTCAACAAATTGCAGTGAAACGTAAAACGAGCCCACTCAAAATTTGATCAATTCTCCAGACTACAAACAGGAACTCACTGACGCTGAATGCTTGCTTTATAACCAAACTTACATTACGTAATTATATTGTCAGAGATTGTCGAGTCAACGATCGGAGCTCGAACGACGACGTAATAGTTCCTCACATCCCGCTCGGAAAATCAGTTCAGTAACGCTGTGCTTTTGGCGAAACACGCGAATTGTACGCCAGAACAGCCCCAAAAACATTCGCTAAATTCGATTACAGGGGAAAAATTATTATACCGCTTCCTCCCCGAAGCGAACAGTAGCGATTTTAATTAAACTTCGCTTCTCGTGCGCTCAAACAATTTGCTTAGCCGCGGCAAATACCGAAAATTATGTAAATGAAAACAACATAATTTATCGAAACACTGCTCCTTCGGCCCGTTTGGTAGTGTGAGCAAGTCCATCGCCTTATCGTAGCGAACTGGAAAACCCGAAAGGTCCAGAAGCGGAAACGTTAATTGCCATCGCTTCTGAGAGCTTTGGCTTCGATTGCCCTCCAACCGATTGGCGAATGGTTGAACCGCGCCTGAAAGGTATTCAATTATGAGTGTCAAGACGTAGAACGTGTTGAAAATTGCCATTAGCCAATCAGTACACTTTAAAGCTCGTTGTCGAGAACGGAATCAAACCATACATTACAATTCATTTTCAAACTTGATTATTTGAAACTTCGAAATTAACATATTAATCAAATTTGTTTTAACTAAATTAGCAGAACCGCAAAAAAAATGAGCGCTTTGGGACTGGAACCCGACTTCATCAGCAGTTTATTCACGCCAAAGCCTATGCCTAATCATTGTTTGTCTCTTTCTTTCTTCATTTTTATTTGCACACAAAAATTTAAACAGAAACCGGCGAGCGACCCACCGCCGAGGGCGACCCCAACCTCGAATGCGCGCACCCCCTCGCCAACCACCACCATCAGAATTAACGAGCCCGAATCGACGGACACCGCTTCGGTCGGCGAACCACCGAAAACACCAAAGACACCCCGAACACCGAGAACTCCGGATGACCTGCGGCGCTCTCACTCTTCCATCTCACCCGTTGTCATCCAGGAGGAGCACGAGCACCTGCTGCCCCGACAGCTGTCCGTCCCATCCAGTCCTCTGCCGCCGCCCTCCCCGTCACCCCTCATCAAGCAAACCAGCATCACCATTACCACCGAGACAATCAACGAGGAAGGGGCGGAAAATGGCGACGAAGCGGATCAGGAACCCAGCAAGAAATCCTGCCTCACCCTACCGGTCGAGCCCATCACTACCAACGGACATTTACCCGAGCGGGTCGGCAGCCGGAAACTGTCGGTGCAAGGTAGGGTAATTCTTTTACCGAACGAACCTAAAAAAAAATCTTTGGCGGACGCAGAAGGTTAGATGGCAATATTGAATTTCATTGCTCAGGAATTTTATTACGCTTATCGCCTTGTTCAGACGATATTCGATTACCGATAACAAGAGCGCGGCTGGATGCGTAGGCTAATAATTTAGGATCTAGTGACGGAATTAAGATTTATATTGTGTACCCGAGAAATTTATCACCCGTTGAGAAATTGAATTTTTTATCCGCGCAGTTCCACGCCTATCAATTCTTCCCCCGTTTTTCACGCACCTTGTCACACACTTTTAATAAGTTTCATTCTTCTCCGGCAGGTTTAATGGCGTTTGCCGAGCGGCGAAAGTCCACCAGCTCCATTTTCGGTGATATGCGAAAGATGTCCATCACAAACATCGACTGCCTCCGTTCGCCGATGGTGACCACTCCGGGACCTCTGCTGCGCAACCGACCGTCCTCAAAGATGACCAAATACGTCGAATGTTGGGGTGCGGACAAACCGTTTGCCAACATCACTGATTCGAAGATGGCGAGAAATATTGGACTGGCGGTAAGTTAGACTAGGGGAGACAGTCTGTCTGTTTGGGTTGTAGGTTATGCTGTCAAATATAGTAGGTGCAGGATGCTTGTTTACTAGCGTCGACGTGTGTTACAAAATGAATATGAGAGTGAGCAGGAGCTACTTTTTGAATCAATCTGAGCGTTTACAAAGTGCATGACGATCTTTTTTGTTTCCATTTCTTCACCCACTACTAGTGTCTGCCAATTTTTAGTTATGTCACCAAGATTAAATCAACTTTGGTTGTCAGAAAGTTCAATTCCCTGCGTCAACTTGATATGCGTGATATTATGTATTCGATATATTCCAAGGATATGTCAGATTTTTCCAGAAAACAAAGATATGCTTCAACGAAAGAAAGCTAATGGATTAATGACGGCTTATAGCAAAGGCTTCCTCGTTCTACGTATTCCATCAAACCTTTTTTAATGTTTGTTTCAAAGTCATTATCTCGATGAACGATGTTTTTTTCTGTGTCTTTGCTCAAACGTTACAAAGCCATAATGCTTTTCTCATACATCCATTTTCACGTGATTAGTGTTATTACCGATGAATCTCGTGAATAACAATTTGTTAGTAAATTTCACATTGGAACGGAGTTACACACGGTTCCAAACGTTCTTCTGTTTCTGGAGTATAAAGAGTGTATTCGATAGAACATGTTACGACAAAATTACTAATCAAAGTCGCGCCTTTTTATGGGATTATCATGAAACCATCTAGAAATAAAGGACTGCTCCCGTTCCGACTATCCGCAATCATCTCTTCACATCTCTTCACTCTTTTTCAATATTTTCTTACTATCTGTGCAAATTTTCTCCAACTCGTGTTCAACATTCTTGCTCACAAAGTGCTGACTGCATGATAGCCCTTTTTTTTCAATAGGGCGAAGCTCCGAAAAATCTGGAGGGTTCATAGTGGCAGGATGCTAATATAATCCAAAACAATGTTGAACCTTTGTGATTCTTTAGAAATGACAAGAGACGATCGGAAGACGCTTCTATTGGTATATCTCACCGTTTCTAATCTCAAGAGATGTAGAGAGCGCTTACCTCTGCACATCCGCAAATTGCTCGTCAGATCAAAAAATTCCTCGCGAATTTCGAATCGATTTTTTAATACTCCGGAAAGTCAACTTTGCGACATAATTTTCCTGTTCAAGGAGTTGATGGAAGTCGGCCTTGTGCGTGTTGAGTTTCCAGGCACGGGTTAGCTTCTTCTGCACTTTATCAATATGTTTCATAGTTTTCTGGATAGATACAGACACCTTGTGTTTTCTAGCGACATTCCAAAGTAATATTCTCAGCTGGTGCTCAAATTCTGCCTAAACTTCTTCCTCGACCATCTTGGAGTTTATCGAACCACTTTTCACGGTGACTCCTATTCTTTCTCTTTGACTGTATGTTATTGAATTGGTAAGCGTTTTGTACGAAGAAAAAAAAGGAGATTTTTTTAAAGAAATTTGGCCATAGGGGCCGATGGTATCTCTTCATTCTGGGAAAGGTGTCTCTAGCCCAAAATATTTATGAATTTGTTGTCGTCAATCAAAATTGTATACCGATACATTCTTAATACTACTTAAAACTACTTGCTTGAAACTAAAAAAAACTAAAGAGAGCTGGCTGGATAATTTATCTGCTTAATTCAAAAGAAACAAGCAATAATAAAAAAATATTTTTTTTTTTTTTAATTATTTATTTATTTATTTCGTCAAATCTTAGACCAAATATGCTGCCCAAATATTACAGTGAAATTTAACTATATCTTATTCTATTCAGATAGTCTTTAAGCATTGACCTTGACATGGTTACATCAATTATTTCACTGTGTTCGTTACAGAGGCACATCATACGATTTATAAGACTATATTTGGCATAGTTCGTTCTTCGGTAATCTATGTAGAAAATGTTAGGGTTTCTCAGGTGCCTAATCGGTGCGCAAAAACTTAGGTTTCCTAATATTTCTTCTTAGTCCACTTGTTGTGATATGATTTCAATAATAAATAGAATCATGGCAGAGTTCCGACGATCTTTTAGGCTTTTAATAAATATTGATTAGCATACAGCGTGCTTCATATGGAGGGAGATTATATGAAGATCAGCCTAGTTTACGAAGTGCAAATAATAAAAATTGTTTTTGTACAGATTCAATTCTGTCTTAGTGTGAAGTGAAGGGGGGCCATACAATACTACAGTATTCGAGAATTGATCTGTAATATACAATGTTTTTATTGTGTACGGATCGTGGAAATGGTAACTAAAGCATTTGATGAAGCTCAAAATTGTATTTGCTCTATGGATGATTGTATTATAATGATCAACGATGGTTAGTTTCGAATCTAAGACCACGCCTAAGTCTCTTACTCGTTGACATCTATTGATGGTTTGACTTCCCAGCTTAACACCATTGTTCAAGTATGTTCTTCTTCTTGTAAAAGTCATCAAAGTGCATTTCCTAACATTGAGCTGTAATAAACTCTTAGTGCACCAATTATAAAATATGTTAACTTCATTTTTGAATGTTTGAGAGTCTTCCTCATTCTTTATTTCCATATAAAGCTTCATATCATCTGCGTAGATAAGTGCCTAAACATTGGCAAGAAAAACGCAAACGTCATTAACGAATAAAATGAACAAAAGTGGCCCGAAATGAGAGCCTTGAGGAACTCCGGATGTAACAAATATTGGTTTTGAAATTTTTCCATTAAATCTCACCATTTGCGGGTGGTCAGCTAAATATGATTCTAGCCATTTCAATAGCTTGACTTCAATCCCTATTTTTTGAAGTTTAAGAAGGAATAAGGGTATATCAACACGATCGAAAGCCTTACTAAAGTCAGTGCATAGAGCTTCAACTTGATTACCATTATCCATTGCATTCAAAGTGAATGTAACAGATTCTAGCAAATTTGTTGTTGTTGATCGTCCTTTGAAAAAAAACCATGTTGCTTTTTCGTAATTCGTGTCTTTAGTTGTTGAAAAAGTTTTTGGTTTATTATGGCTTCAAAGAGTTTTGGAATGCAAAAAATAATTGCTACTCCACGATAATTTCTTACCGGATTTAAATATTTGTACAAGAAAAGAGTTTTTCCATATTTTTGGGAACCTTTCTGATTCCAATGACTTATTGAAAAGCCATAAAAGTGGATGAGTTAATTCAGATGCCAATTTTTTTAATAAAACCGGTGGAATTCCGCCAGGACCTGGCCCTTTCGAGACATCAAGCTTATTTAATGCGTCAAAAGTTTCAATGTAAGTTAGTTTTCTGACTCCAACATCACATGGAAATTCTGGAAGAAATGCAAAGAAGTCACGATCTCGGTCCTCCTCGGCTGTTTCAATTAGAGATGGGCAAACCGTTCACGAACGGTACGAAAGAACTAGTTCGCCGAAAAGAGTGAACGAACGGTCGTTCTTTTTCAAAGAACGGTAGTTTTCCCCACGAACTGATTGCGAGCGAACGGTTTCTGAACGAACTGATTCCGAAAGAACGATTTGCGAGTGAACTGTTTGAGAGTGAACTGATGGAGAATGAACTGTTTGTGAACGAACTGGTTCAGAACGAACTGTTTGCGAGTGAACTGTATGGGAAATAACTGATTGAGAGTGAACTGTTTTGGAACGAACTGTTTGAGAACGAAGTGTTTGCGAACTAACGAGTGCAGCTGAACTGATTTGCGATGGACGGAATGGATAAATATAACGAGAATGCTTGTAAGGAAAATAAAACAATATTGTTATTTATGAGCAAAATGCATGTAACGCAGGGTTCATTGTGTTAACGTATACTCAATTTTGGGTCAAAAATTAAATTAGATTTTCGTAGTTTTAAAAGCAAATCTATATATTTTCAATTTCATGTATTCTTTCAATTCCGCGTAACATTCATATATTTCCTGATCATCAGAAAAAATCTGGGGGAAGCTGGGGCGATTCATGGATTAGGTAAACATAAAATCTTATAGTGACGGCATGTTTAGAAAAACGTTTTTTCGTTGCTTTCAATTCATTGTTTGGCCTATTGCGTGTGCGTGTTATCGTGATTATTTGTATGATTGATTGTTAGTGAAGATCGCTGCTGATTTTTTCCTCTGAATGAACATTATGAAATATGATCTTACATGGAACCTGTGTGTTGTCCAAAAAGGGAATATGAAAAATTGCACATATTTTGTGCGCATCAAATTATTATATTATATAAACTTTTGTCGACCGATAAACCTATTTTCACATACAGTTTGCAACTTTCAAAGAATAAGCATCTTATCTTTCCCCACTAAATTTCAAAAATATAAATCCCATACGTACACTATCCAATCCAACGATATCAATTAATAGCTGTCTATTGATGTTGGGTTCTAGCTAACATTCTATATTGTTCTTAATACCGCTGAACGAAAGAGCGAAAGAACGGTTCAAAAGAACTGACTCCTTTAGTTGAACGGTTAGTGAGTGAACCGTACATCAAAGTGAACTGTTTTGCCCATCTCTAGTTTCAATATAAAATTTTTGAAAAAATGTTGCAAAGAGATTGCAATTTTTTTCTGGGTCTTTCCCCACGGTATCGTTAAGGTGATGGGAAACCATTGCTTTTTAATTTTGTTTTTATGTAATCAAAGAAACTTTCGAGATTAGCGTCAGATTTGTATTTCTTATAAATTTTATGTGCCTTCTGTTTTTTTATTTTTTAGATTATTTATGTTTTGATTAAACCAAATCGGATATTTTGTGTTTATATTTTTCCATTTGCGTCTTGTTGGTATCTCCTCCTCTATAATTTCATTGATTATCGAGCAAAAATTCGTTACTGCTATTTCAATGTTTCCACACTTCTAAATAAATCCTGCCAATTGATATAGTTAAGCTTACACCTAATTAATTGGTAATTTGCTTTTATGTAATCAAAGACTTCCTCGAATTCATAATCAAATGGTTTTTGAGTGTTATTTATAAATGTAGAATATACGATAGATATGTGGAAAGCTTCATTTTTACAAAGTGGAGTTAATCATTCAGTCACACAAAAATCTTCGGTCATATTTGTCAACAAGAAATCCAAGAAGCATTTCTGTCGATTATGAACATTGTTTATTTGATTCAACCCAAGACCGGCTATTTTATCAAAAATTAATTGCAGAGTCTTATTATCACCAACAACTGGAAGCAAGATAAATTCATTGTCAATATCAGTGAGGAAGTCCGCATTTCGTTGATTTAAATCTCCGTATATATGGATTTTTGATTCTGGTGCAAAGGAAGATAAAATATTTTCAGCAACTTCAAACAATTTCTCATAACAACTAATTTGAGCACAATCACGGGGGAAGTAAACATATGCAAATATATGTATCTCTCCCGCAATAAGTGCTTTGACCCACACTTGCTCAAACTCGTCGAATTCTTTTGTTGGAATATGTTCTGAATTTATTGATGAAGTAATAGCAATAAGGACGTCGCCTCCCGATTTTTTTATGGGATTTGTGAATATTACGGTCATCTCTATAAACGTTAGAAAGATTTCCGAATACTTTCTCGCTTCTAACTCTATCATCCCAACTTGTCTCTGTTGCCATAATTATCGAGAAAGAAGAATTCAGAATATTAATTTGGATTTCTTTCATTTGAAGAGGACTTTCCATACGGTTGAAATTTTTACAGTATATCAAAATTTCAACTACATTTAGTGGCGAGGACATTTGAGGCGAGGAGTAGTTTGAGAATAGTTTGAGAATCCCTGAGCTAGACCGTGTCAAGAGAGTTTGGCAACATGAAGCCGAGCATTATCATGCTGTATAATCACTTTTTCGTTCCTCTTCTCGTATTGTGGCCATTTTTCGGGTAGTGATCAGCCCAATCGAATCTGTTGAATTCGATATCGTTCTCCAATGATGGTTTAGTTCGATTTCAACAGCTCATAATAAATAATACCGACATGGTCCCACCAAACACACAGCAAAACCTTCATAGCACATTAGGTCGAGCCGTAAAAACAGTATTTCGATTCACTTCGAATTCGATGAAAATTGAATTAATTTTCAATCCATCAGACACAACCACTCCTCAAGTGCATGAAGCCATTGAAGCAATAAAGTGATCATCTAAAGGAGTCAGGTTTAGAGAATACGGCGGATGTGAAAACTTTTTACTATTAGGTGCTTTTTTTGCGTTCTTCATAGTTTTAGCGTTTAGGTTGTGCGCCCGTGTGTTTTCATGCTGTAATATCAATTCACCGTGTCTCCAAACCATTTTCAAAGCTTCTGTATTTTTTCTGTGGCTTTCAAAGGTTGGGCTATTGCTGTGCGGAACACATTCAGTTTTTCTGCCAGTATTGTCAGTGCACCAGGATGTACATTGTCCTTCAGATCGAAATCACCATCTTTGGATTGTCGAAACCATCTCACATCATATCAATGCAGGAGCATATTCACCATAAGCATCTACAAGCAAATGATGTGCTTCGATCACATTTTCTTTCAAATGAACAAAAATAAAAGTTTTTTTTTATTTGAATCGAAACTCGACATTCATAATACTCTGAGCAAACAAGGTACTTCGTTTTGAAGTAGGATTGCGTATAACTGGAAGATATAGAGGGTAAAATGAAAATCTAAGCACTGAACAAGTAGGAAACAAACGAAAAATTTCGAGTGATTATCATTAGGAATAAAACGGTTATCCGGGTCCAGCCTATCCGGCCACTATTTGCTATCCGGCCGGATACCAGATAGTGACGTACTATTGTGTCGGACATCGGATATGAGAAAAAATCAATAATTCCTCATTAACACAAGATAAATCTTAGCAAAACAGCTCTTTAATATCATTCATTCATAATTAAAAATAAGGTTGATTACTGAAATGCTCATAAATGCTCTGAAAATCTCAGAAGATTCATCGCAAGATATTTTATATACTCTAATTAGATTTTCTGTCAGGTTGTTTTCGTTTCACGAACTCCAAAACAGTCTGACTTGTACCTCAAGCCCAAAAAGATTGTGATTAGATAATTTTGATCTTCTCTTACATAGTTCAAATAACTTCCCAATCGAGCGTTTAAAGATGCTCTCATGCGAGTTAAGTTTTGTATTCTATGTGTAGTCTCGTTCTTGTCCAAATACTTTTTATTTTTGCGAAATTACATAGGATATACTGGAGAGGCCAGAACTGTTTTTTTATTCCTTCAAATGTCTGAAAAAGCATAGTGCATTGCTCCATAAAGCATCATTGGTGTGTCGTCTAATTGTGTGGCTCTCTCAGATTATCACTGAAGGATACTTACAAATTTAAATCATTTATATTTTAGATTATTATTCAAATTCGTAGTACTCACTTTAACTCGATCAAAATTAAATTCATTTCAATATATCCACAAAAATATCATGATTGTGATAAAAAAAACATGCCAGAAAAATGTGTTCAAATTCCTTGCAGAAAATTTGATACTTCCTTCTAAACGGAAAATTAAGTCATCGCTCACAATTTGTATGTAATAATGTGCTTATTTGTCTCTAAAATGTATTCCTTCACTCGCTTCATATGTACATGCAGTGTCTTCTAGTTTCGTATTCGAAAATAACGAGCCGAATACCCGGCTGTAGGATATTCGGCTATACGGCCTCGAAGGTTGCCGGATATTCAGTATCCGGCCAAACTACTATCTGTTATAACTCGAGAATTTCTTAATAGATCTAAAAGATGTTTGTATCAGTTGATAGAAAATATTTGTACGCATCTATCACAATGAGTAAAATTTTATTTCCTTGAGATAAACAATCGAATAATTGTGAAATGTCGAGCATTGTCCAAATGCACTAAATATGTGTCACGATTTGATTTGTCCAATTTGTGGTTCTCGAATCGAATTTATTTTTATAACTTTTTATCAGGAATGAACTTGTGTCAATTCAGGAATATGTTCAGACTTATTGGTGTCCTTTTCCGGTGAATCATTGAATTTTTGTGAATGTGAGCATTGTTTCCGGGTCAAAAGAGGCATCAAAGTGCAGTGTATTTCAATCCGGACGGTTTTGGAAACCGGTTCTCGCTTGTGCATTATTGGATATTTTTTCAAGCAGGTAACAGTGCTTTCGATGTGACTTATCTCTCTAGCCGTATTATGTGCTTAGCTGAAGGAATGTAGCGGAAGAAACTTAAACTACGATAGGTTTTGAACTTCTCGAAGTTGGATGAAATTTTTGAAGCAAGAGATGTTGTATAGTATAACTTGTAGATAGTTACTTTGAAAAATTATATATTTGGGAGAGTTGTAAGTGTAGTTGCCAAGAGATAATGAGAAACAAATTGGATATTCAATAAGTTTAGTCTTTCAGTTCCGCTCTAGACAGCGAGCAATCAATTATGTATATGTTAATGTTAAGAGCTAATTAAACTCTCACAAATTTTATAATTTTTCAACCAGGTCAAACGATCAATGGAGACTTCTAAAGGTAACATTTGATCGGTTTAAAGCAAGCTATTGCTGAAAAACGTCCATATTATGCGACCAGACACGAGTCGATAATATTCTACCATGATAACGTTCGGACTTATGTTCCTGTTCGAGTTAGAAAACTATTTGAGAGAAAATAGATGAGAAATTCTGATTCACCCGCTTTGCCCCTGCCGACTACCATTTCGATCGATTCAAAATGCTTTCAATGAAAAAAAAAATACTTGAGAACAGTATATAAAAAATTGACTAGATTCATTCTTGGCTCCAAAAGATGAACGTTTCTTTCGCGACGAAATCCGTAATTTACCAGAAAGGAAAAAGGAAAAAGTAGTTAGTGATAGCCAATACTTTGAATAATGTTATTCAGATAAATGTGGTTTTCATCCAAAATGCCGAAGGAATTAAGTTGTACACCCAGATCCATAAAATAATTGAGGGCCCTGTATGAGGTTGATCAACTACACTGTAAGTTGCTCTGGTGCATTTCCAATCTAGAAATCAATAGTTTCGTCTGACGGGGTGAGTTTATTTTAATTTTTGTATTTTATTCAATTATTGATGCAAACGCACTATCTTTTTGAAATTATTCCATGTTCAAAAAGTACCATGCGCCCACATGATTTCATTCTTACGAGAATGAAATTCCATTCTTGGAATATTTTTTTTCATGTTTCTTTAAAGAATGAAACCTTACAGGTGCAAAATTCATCTCGATTTGCACGTGAATGTAGTTAATAGATAGACATGTTCACTGCAACCTAAAGTTACAAATACAAATACAGTTACAAATCAATGATTATAAAGAAAAAAAGTAATAAACAAACAACTCCACTCGCCGTTCCAAATGAAATCCACAACAACTAATAAAAATAAATCAAAAACTTTCTCCATTCAGAGCATCGCCATGATTGAGTCTAATCTTCTGCCAGAGGACGGCCACTGTAACGAGTGCAAATGCTGGGGCCCACCCAAGGAGCTACAACCGGTAACGATGTGGTACAGAAATACAGCCCGCGAGGCCATGTACCGCGCGCAACCCGATCCCAGCTTTAGGTACGATCTCATCTGTTCATTCATTCTGTTCTTATCGATCGGATTGATACAAATAGTAGTGTTTAAAAGGTAGGCTGATATATTTCCCATTATCAGGCGTAATAAATTATTGGATTTTTTTTCCCTTCTTCCTTTCGTTTTCGCTCACACGCACAGCAATGTTGTCGTGGTTGGCTCACTGAGTGCCACGGCGGTGGCTCTAAGTCTGTTTCTATATTTAAGTAACTACCAGATGTCCGATCTTTCTCCACCGGGAGCCAACGGCTCCGGACAAGTTATAGCCGCCAGCCGGCCGCTCAGGATAGCGATATTTCTCATTTCAACAGCTCTGGTAGCAGCCTGTGCCATATTTAGTGTGGTAATCCAGCGCGAACAACCGCCGACGCACTCCAGCAGCCCAATAACGTCGTGTCGTATTTCTTGTTTTTTTTTTTCTTAGATAAATTTCGACGATTTAGTGATAGCAAATGTTCAACTGGTTAACAACACCACCGAGACGGTCACATTCGAAGTGGAATACGCCCCTGTGGCTCCCGTCTACCTGTACATGTGCGCCATCAGTTTAGCTGCCGTTTCGGGCTTCCTCAAGTCGGGCTTCATCATGAAGCTGCTGTTGATGCTACTTTTTATTGGCGTTCAGTGCTCGCTGCTCTGGCAGAGCTCGCTCTTCGAAACGTACCAGATACTTTACGACTCGTAAGTAAAGAAAGTTATTCTTTGTATTGCTTCCATTTAATACGCCCAGAATTTTCCGTTAAAACTTTGGATGATGTCGTGCAGACGGGTATTAATCATCGGGGATGAATGACATGCCTTCAAATGATAACTACCATCATCACTCTGCTATTATAGCATAATTAATGGTTCAATCAATGTTCCCATCCAATAATGTTTTAAAACTGACAAACAAGGAGAAAATGCCTCGGCAAATGAAGTACATCCAATAAGCGAACACCATTACACCCACCCTTGCGCATCACCAGCAGTCCGCGATTTTAATTAGCATCTCAATAAACTTTAGCTTCCTTAACAAAATGCGCATAACTTGTAAGCATCGACTTGTGCTATGTTTTTAATTAATCATTTTTGTCGTTCTTCTCGTGTTGTCATTTGTTTTGATTGTCTTCCCCCGCCCCACAGATGGCCTCTAGCGTTCCAGGGCGCTCTGTTCCTGCTGCTGATAGCGTCCGTGCTGCACACTCTCGATCGCCAAGGAGAGTACGTGTGCCGGACTGATTTCCTCTGGAAGGCCAAACTCAAGGTCGAACAGGAGGAGGTGGAAACAATGCGTGGGATCAATAAGGTGAGTGTGGGGGAAACTCCGAGACACCTAATGATATCCGTGGTAAGTAGGAATCGAATTTCTGCACAAAACGGGGAACGTGAGAATGAAAAAAAATCCATAACATATAATATCGATGGACTGCTAAAAGCATTAACAATGGATTAACAATGAAACTATGACGCACAAAAAGGTTAAATCAAATAATGTTTGAAATGAAAAGGATTACATATACCGATCGTTTTTACTGTTCATGAAATTATTGGGTTATGCATTGTAATGCAATAAAATGTATTTGCTTATATCCGATAGTACTTTATATCTATTGTTGTACACAATGTGTAATATACCGTTAACACCCTCGCTGCCATGTATGCTACAACCTTGTAGACATTGTGGAAATTTTCCTCAAGAATGAGATGATCGTGTTAAAATAGCGTCTCTCAGTTTATCAACTCGGTTGAAATTGTCAGCATAATTTTGTTTCCATTTCCAATATACAACAATTGTTTAGAAAACAAAATATCTGAATGGCCATTTAATAATGCTACACGCATTTGGGTTGTTAATTTGAGCGTTTTGATGTATTTCCAAAAATTTTATGTTTTTAGTCACGCATTAATTTTTATCGGCCGTGGTTGGTCGCGGAATGACAGCCAATGTTTGTCGGAAATCCTCGATCGAAAGAAATATCGCATCACCAAATTTATGTAGGTTAATGCGCGAATCCTGCATGGTTCCATTCAATATCAATTCAATGCCGAAGAATTTTTGTGTGTATTCGTGCATTTATCACATATGGTTTAATTACAGTTCTGCAAAAATAATCGTCTTTGCACAATCTTTGGAAGACCTATAAGTTTCCGTGATTCAATGGCAATGAGGTCAAACAAAATTGCGAGGCCAATTTGACTTGAAATAAAACACGGTTTTCCATTTCCTATAGATGCATTTCTTTATGAATTTTTATAATAATACCAGCGAATCTCCTCACTTCTTGTTATAAAAAACGAATTTCATGCCAACTCGATTGGCCGTTGGCAGCAACATCTCAGATTGCAGTGAAACATTGTGGGTGTAAAGACATTAATCATTTAAGCAATTTTGCATGCTTGAAATCTTCGAAAAACAATTAGACTACTTTTTGAAAAGAGCCAAAAAAATTTTATTTTTTGCAAAAAATTCTAACTCGAAAAATATAATATCTACAAAATTCTGGTCAAAAGTTGAAATGTAGATCAAATTTCCATATTCATTAAAATACAAAAAAAATTTAAAAAATTTCACTGAAAAATTTATTTTAAATGTTTTTAAAAATTGAAATTATTTTTTCTCAAAAACGTATTTTTGAATTCTAAAGAAAAATATTTGAATAGCCCTTACAATTTCCAACAAGTCACCCATAAATCGGAAGATGGGCACAAGCTTTTCTAACAACAACATTTTCATGTTTTCTTTAAAAAAAATACTATTAATCCTTATTTTGTTTAAAGTCAAAATAGCGTTATAACGTATTCGACAAAATTTTAGATTTTATTGAAATATGAACTTTTGTCGAAGACATTAACTTTCTATCATTTATAGTTATTCTAGAAACATGGAATTTTTATATGAAAACTACTGAAAAAATACTGTTTTACTCGTAACATGTTTGTGTGTAAATTCTCACGTGTGACATGTTCTTGACACGTTTCTAAATAAAAAAAAAATTTGCAGAAGATATAAATCACATGATTTATGTATAAATAAAAAAATGTTATGAGTTAACCACTATTAGTAATTCTTCAAAGAAAACATGAAAGAGCTGTTGTTGGAATAAACTCTTTCGCTGTAAAAGTGCCCATCTTTCGATTTATGGATGACTTGATGCTAATTGTAAGGGCTGTTCAAATCTTTTTTTACAAAATTTGAAAAAAAAACATTTTTGAGAAAAAAGAATTTTAATTTTAAATGAAATTGAAAAAAAAAATTCACATTTTTTAATGAAAACTTAAATAATTTCCTACATTTTATTCTTCAACCAATATTTTGTAGATCTTATAATTTTTGAGCGATTTCGTTCAAAATTTGATGTTTTTCCATTTTTTTTCGAGAAATCTTAACTCAATCTTGTCACTAAAAACCATCCGATCAGACTGAACGAGCAGCCGAATTCCGAAGTGAGGAATGCAGTGTTACCATAGACGGAGCGAAAAAATATTTTATGAGGAGCTATTCGATTTTTTTGCGTGAACGTTTCATCTGAAAGATGAGTAGTAATTTTTTCAAAAAAAAACATGAAAATGTTGTTGCTAGAAAGACTTCTTCCCTGTAAAAGTACCCATCTTCTGATATTTGGGTGACTTGTTGGAAATTGCAAGGGATATTTTCATATTTTTTTAAGAATTTAAAAAAATACGTTTTTGAGAAAAATGAATTTCAACGTTGAACATATTTTTTTTCAGTTTAATTTTCCTTAAAAAAATTGATATTTTTTTATGAAAATTGAAATTATTTCCTACACTATTTCCTTTGACTAGAATTTTGTAGATATTATAATTTTTGAGTTCTAACTTTTTGGAAAGAATAAAGAAAAAAAATTGGACCTTTTCAAAAAGTAGTCTAATATTTTCTCGAAGATTTCAAGTATGCAAAGTTGATTGAATAACCAATGTCTTTACACCCACCCACATGTTGCTCTCCGCAAGTGGAACGGCGTTCTTTATAGGCGCAATAAGCTGTGACCAACAGACTCACACATTTGACATTGGCTTTGAAATAAACATTTGCAGTTATATTCTCAATATCTCTACCATCACGTAATTAGGGAGAGCGGAACCAGCGAAGTGACTCGAGACGAGTCGGAAGGCGTAAATTCAGGTTCTTTCCCTTCATGGGAGACTGTTCCGAACTGGCGGCAGTCGAAGTCTTCACAGTCATCGAGTCCAATTTTTTTAAATGGCCAACACCTTTACTCATGAGGTTTCGTTTATCATACCCTTAATTTCATCTACGTGAAAAATGTAAACGCGATATTCAAGTGTAAAATGTTGGTCGACAACAATCTGGTTGGCGGACTTTCGATCAGCCATGGACTAACCTTCGAAATCACAGTCGCGAAAGTATACTTTGTCAGATCTTTGGAATATGTAGTTCGTGCTTTAAAGATTTCCCTCCCCCTTTTTGAGCAACCGAAAGAGTAAGAGTCAATAGTATCATTGCAGGAAATCTTCACTACTGGAGATCCCCCACCCTCTTACATTTTTATGTGGCTGATAAATAATATCATATTTTGCATAAATTTGAATAACTTATGCATAACTCTCACATTGTCGCCATCCAGCAGCGATTCACACTAATATTGGTGTGTGAATTCGGGACATCGATGGCTAGTCATAGCATCGATTCAGCGAAAATTGTAAGGGGTTGTGCCTAAGACACGACCGCATATTGGACATAGAACTACTAGTGAAAAGGTCTTAGTTTTGTAGAATCAGCTGAAGATGGTTGAGTCATCATTCATTATTTCTCTTACGAGCACAATACGACGAGCACGAGAATAATGCGCAAGCATCGCAAGCTTTATTTTTATTCTTGGTATTATAGCTTCAAGAGTTATCGTGATGGTCTTTTTCCAGTTGACTCATACACGCCCACAGGCGATTATGTTTTTGTTTCATCACCATCATCCGCGTTGATGACATTGAGCTTCGTTTTTAGAGTTTGAGAATTCAAAATTTGTGAAAGAATGTGAAAATTGTGAAAAAAATATTATTTGGTTTGTATATTATAATGAAGAGTTTTTTGTGGAAATATGCACAAATGGTTACATAAATATCAAGACACCATGTTTCATGTAATCAAATAATATTAACTAAAAGTTTTCATCCGAAATATGAACAATTCAAAACAGCCTTCGGGGGTTATAATCTGATAGAAAACAACTTGTCGGATATCGCTACAGGCTTCGACACTGTACATCTTTTTTCGCGGCTTATTCCACTTTTCTGATAAATGAAACATTAAAACCGCTTACTGGTAAAGATTTGAATCTATATTTGGAAATGTAAAAATACTAACGTTCGACGCAAAAATCGGATCTTTATCAACAAATTACTGTTGGAGAGAATCATCAAAAGCTGTCATCGTTTTCCGTTTTTAAGTTCCGCGTTAGTAGTTAAACTGCGCAGCAAACACGCACTCGACTTTCTCCTTTCCACTCAGATGACCACAAACTATGTAAGAACAACTTTGCTCCTAGGAGGCGATCTGGCGTAGTGGTAACATCCATGCCTCTCACGCTAAAGGTCACGAGTTCAATTCTCACTCCCGACATTCTTCCAAAAATTGAAGTAAAAGTGACGAACCAGCCAAATGAGTTGAAAGTCACTATAATACAGTAAAAAAAAAAAAAACTTTGCTCCTATATTCCTCTTAAGGTGGGAACGAAACCCATCACATGCCACGGTAATGTTTTCCTATTGGGATTTGAAAACATACTTCCATGAAAGATACATTGTATCTAAATAAATGCTGTGTATGCACATGAGGCACCCTCCTTGTCGTAGCGCACTTTGATACAAAGGGCTTTCTCTTCTTCGGGGTGATTGTGAATAGATTCTCACTGCTTTTTCGCAATGTCTTCCATTCATTCCATTCTTGTATCGAGCCTTGTACCGTTCTGAATCATATTTCGGACGCTTAAGGCATATGATGCAGAAAACAGGTCTAAACTTTGTGCACAGGTATTATTTGGATGATATTTTTAATATATTAGTTCAAGATGCTTTTAAGCTTTCTACTTTGGTACCTATTTGATTGAAAACATAAGAAAATCATACGGTGAGAGATGTGTTGGCTCGGTTAGACCTTGATTACATGTCCCAAATATATGTCTTCCTAAAAGCTATCGATCTTCGTGTGTGATTGTCCTTATATCCTTATATTCTCCTTTTCCTTTTCCTTCGCGAGAAATCAAATCCCTTCTTACTAACAATAGAATAAGGTGAAATGTAAATACATTTTAGATATAAGATAGGCTTAAGAATTGAGTGTGATGAATGTGAGTGCGAATGTGAGTGTGAACATTGTCAACATATCCTTATATCCCATCCTTTTCCTGAAACAAAATGTCACCCTTCTAAACTCGAGCAAACCGCGAGTAATCGGTTCTCTACTTCATTAACATTAGAATTAATAAAAAATGTTTATGTATACTTGTAACTATACAGATAGGAGTTTGGCTCCTTTAAACTTATGTAACTGAGCCTGTAAAAATAAACGATTTAATAAAAAAAAATAAATAAGTAAATCATTGAATAAACTGCTTTTCAAATGAAGCGAAAATTCAAATTTTTTTAACGAAAATAACTTATCAACCAATCACAGTTAAGCATTTGTGCTGTCAATTTATGTGCTTACCTTCTTTTTCTTGAATGGCGTTAACGTTCCCCGTGGAACTTTTTCCGTCTCAATGTATGCATTAACTAGCGTAATTTATTAATACTTAGTTGAGATTTCTTAAGCCAAATAACATACCTTGAATGTATTCTGAGGGGCAAGCTCTAGAATACGCGTGACCACAGTGCAAGTCGAAGGAAATTGCTCTGACGAAAAATCTCCCGGCCAGAACGGGAATCGAACCCGAACACCCGGTATGATAATGTGAGACGCTAACCACTCGGCCACGGGTGTTACCTACCCACACCGTCTAAATCGAACAATAAATACATTCTTTTCTCTCATTCAGTTTAGCTTATTCGGTATAAATAAGCCATCCGCGATTTGAAATCACAGTCGCAAGTAGAGATGGGCAAAACGGATCACTTCAATGAACCGTTCAGTAAAAACTGTTCACTTAAGTGCACTAGTACTTTTGAGCAGTTCACTCACTCTTTCTTACAGTGAAGGAATATGTCAAAGCAAGTATAAGGAAGTGTGGGATGCTGCTTGTTAGCAAATTAATATTTGTACGAATTTTGTTAAAAATATCTAAGCGTAACAGAAATTCAAACTATGATTTTGAAATTTTGATTTAGTTTGAGGCGTGATTCTTACTTTCCAGCACAAACTAGCGTTGCGCTGCTTTTCATACGATGTTTTGCAGTAACTGCTATAACAAAACTGTACCAAAACGTGAACGACTTTCTCAAAATTATCGAGCACAATATGATATAATATAAAAATATTTCATATAAGCGACGCGAATATTTATTTACTGTTTAAAAGGACTGTTTGAAACGCTTCACTTTCAACTGTATTTTTCTGATGAAGTAGATTTGCCTATCATCTTACTGAAACATTTACCCTAATTTTACCCAAAAATATGAAATTAAAATTTTATTTGATAAATAATCGAACAATCCAATTTTAGATCCATCGTGACCTGAAATATTCCGTTTTATTATGAAAACGACAATACCGACATTTTTTTTTTTTTTATTTCATGTTTAAACCGTTTAGGTAATGGGGAATTGTAATTTATTACACATCAAACAAATATTAGCGAATTTCCGATTCGATTGGATCAAATCTCAAATCATTTGAATCGTCAAAATTGATTCTTAGTGAAAAAAATAGTTATTAATGTTAATTTTAATTCATGAAAATGTGACCTGTTTTCTGATTTGTCACCCTTCCTGAAAGATGTAGTTCTTCGTCAAAAAACACAAAAGGGTCTATCCACTATTAAAATTGTATTTGGCACTGTATCTGTTTAACGACGGGAACCGCGCGCGATTAGAAAATACTTATGCAGAAAAACACCAACTTGTCTGCGAAGCTAACAGGAAACTGCTGTATAACGGAAGTGCGATGAAATGACGTCTTGCTATTCCAAGCTATCGACAAGTAAATTTTCTAGAGAATGTGCGAACTATATATCATAGAGTTGATCTACAAGTTGATCTCTTAGGTGCGAGTCCATATTGTTCCTCGAAGGAGTAATACTTTTATTTTCTCAACAATACATTTTAGGCATTTTTTTCCGGCTACATCGGCTGGTTTGGTGTAAGTCCAATTGGAACACGCGTGACATGTTACACCGTCTTGTTTAGACCACCTGTCATCCATATGTAAGCCACTCAAATTTAATACCAAAATTCGGTGATCATGATTCTGATCACCGTTACCTGCTACGTTCGGGCCGACATTAGTATCGAAGATTACCTAGCTAAGCGTATTATTCTGTATAATTGAAGTTGTGCGGATTCATGAATTCATGGAATTCCTTTGATGACCGATGACCGTAACCGTAAAATTGACGAACAACACAATGAGTTTCTTGAACTTAACTATGATTTTAATATAAAAAATAATCACAATTTGCAGGACGTAATCCATTCACGATGAAATGGCAAATCATACTAAACACAAAACAAGTGACAGCTGTCAAAATGGCGCGCATATAAAAATTACTATTTCCAAATTTAAGTTCTAAGCCTCTATAAAATCAACCTTCATATTTTGATTAATCGTACATATCTCTTTATTGAAACCCATAGTCCAAGAATCGATTAAAACATCCAGGTCGGCTAAAGAAAACTACCCTGTTTGATTGAACGGTGTTTCCAGAACGATTGTTTCGCTTCAGGAAGCGAAATAGAATGTAAAGTATGGTCTGATTTATGGCAGTTATGGCTTAGAAATAAATGATACGCGACAAAACACTGGTATACTCAAGAAAAATTGAATGATACTTTCAGTTGCCAATTCTATAACACTTCAACAATGAACTTTTCTCAACATTTTAAGTTCAATAAAGCTGTTTACTGCCGTTCTACGCCTAGTTGTCGCATGTTACTTTTTGGCGATTTTCACTTTTCTTCATAAAACGTTGTTTTTAAAAAAAACAAAAAAAATTATAGTTTGTTCCCAGCTTTAAAAAACAACATCAAGCTCACTTGTCCCATGTTGATATTCTATTCATAACTGTCCCACCATGTATTTTTTGTAGATCCATATCGAATTCAAGTACAAGAATTTCATGTCACACTTTCAGCAGGCCTAATGCACTCATTTCTGGTTTGGAAGAACGAACTAATTCTCAAACAAATAAGAAAAAGTTGAACAGAACACATGTACACCTGGTTAGCGAATGCCTAATAACGATGAGATTCATATTCTGCAAAGGTGTTGCAGATCACTCATTTCTTCATAAAACAATGTTTTATGCATAATCTTTCGGAAAAATACAAAAAAAACTTATTGTTTGTTCCCAGTATATCAAAAAACAACATCAAGTTCAATTGTCCCATGTTGATATTATAGGCATAACAGTCCCAGCATGAACTTTTACACCCGTAATCAAGCATGATTGATTCAGTAAGAGGATCTCATCACATTTCATTAAACAATAGTATAGTGCTTATAAAAAAACCCGGTGAATTGCTTAATTGAAACGCTTAAAGCTTTTGGTAGACAAAAATGCTATAAAACTTTGAATGCGTTTACTCAGTTGCTGATTTTGGAACATGGGACATCTATGCGTAGAACGGAAGTTTCCCTAACTAAAATCGTTATGACATGTCCACACATATCTAAAATGATAAATTTATAAAGTGATTGAACCCGAAAAGTATGATTGAAGATGGCAATGATTTATAGCACTTTTCCATATATTGGGAGTAACTCCACAAACTAAACGACTCAAAGTCGCAGGATACAAAGCAACACGATTTTGTATGTCCAAAATATCACCTGAACTTTTTTTTAATTGAATCGTTACCGAAAAATGGTTTCACGTCCAGATTATGCGACCAGACACGAGTCGATAACATTCCATAATGACAACGCTCGGCCTTATAGTATTTGTTCGAGTCAAAAACTATTTCGAAAACAGCGGATGGGAAGTCATGGTTCACTTGATCGCCTCATGGCCCAGACTTTGCCTCTTCGGACTACCATTTTTTTAGATAGGAGTAGAACGTTTTGAGTGAAATACGCTTTACTTCAGAACAGGATATCCAAAATTTGCCTGGATTTCTACCTCTTCTTTCGCGGCGGGATCCGTATATTGCCAGAAAGATGGAAAAAGTAGCGGCTACCGATGGTTATGATGCATGATGTATTAATTCATTTTATATTCAAATAAATGTGTTTTTCATGCAAAAAACGGAACGAATTAAATTGCATACCCAATAATTCAATATATTTTCCCACTTACTTCCGACATTGTAAATTTTGTGGTCCGTTTATATAATCTAATCAGCCTCGAATATCCATTCGATATTCTGTACACACAGATATTTTTTTTAAGTATAGCTGAAATAATCGAATCATCTTCTATTATTCGCATTATCCAGATCCTGTTGGAAAACATTCTACCGGCCCACGTTGCCCAGCACTTCCTGAAGAAGGAGCGCGCCGTGCAGGAACTGTACCACGAGAGTTACTCCTCGGTGGCGGTTATGTTCGCCTCGATTCCCAACTACAAGGAGTTCTATGACGAAACCGATGTCAACAAGCAGGGCCTCGAGTGCTTACGACTGCTCAACGAGATCATTTGCGATTTCGACAAGCTGCTACTGAAGCCTAAATTCAGTGGAATTGAGAAAATAAAGACAATTGGAAGCACATACATGATTGCATCCGGATTGCGGCCCGGTAAGGAGGAGGGGGCTACGGTAAGTGCATTTGGCTAGAATCATTTGAAGTTGATGTGAGCTATGGAGATCGTAAAATAGTTTTCAAACATTTGTGCACTGATTTTTTAACTAATTCCCATGAATAAAATATATGGAAAATCCATTTCAATTGATGTGGAAGGACACTCACACTCAAAGGAGCTCCCCAAAAAACACAACCCGGGAAATATATGAAGTTCGTTCTTTTATCATTCGCATAATTGAGCAGTCGCCGGGAGGAATAATAATTCCTCTTTTCCTTCCCGAAAAGTTCAACAATCACCCAATCTGTCTTGTTTGGTTACTATCAAAAGGCTGTAATGGACACAATAAATAATAAAAAAGGAAGCAAATGATCCGCCGGGTTATCGGCAAATCGAAGGACCCTCATCGTGGGAAAGATCCTTCCCCGCAGCAAAATATATTCTCCATCCTTTTACACTGTTCACTGGACGGATACCGGCGGCGAGTTGGGCAGCCACCTTTTATATGTATCCCCCTCCAGCATAGCTCACATACAACCTGAATTTATCAACGTGACTTTTTTCGGTTGAAATCTTATCCATTTCTTTTTTCATTGTATTCTTTGTGTCTACTTTCATGTTCGCTGGGGCAGAAAAATAATGAGCTGGTAGGTACCAAGTATCTTCAACCAACACGATAACATCGCTCTTGTCAACCAGACAACAACCCTCGTCTGAATGGTGTAAACTACGAGAAGACCCAGCAATAAATCTTTAATGTCGATCCACATTTTGAACAGACTCGTTTCGCATTCAAACCGATTATTTTGTTAATTTACCCTCCCGTAAAATGACAAAATAACGTGTAAAATTGAGCATCCCCAATTAAGGCATACTCCCACCGCTTAGTCCACCGCATTTTCCATTGTAATTACAATCACAACTCATCACTAGCTCTCAAGGCAATCAGCCATCAGACATCAGCTCGACCGCCAAATTAGTTCCCCCACTATTCACGCCATCATCAATTCATTTACTTTTTTTTCTCTCGATCGCCGCTCCCACCGCCCATCCAAAACAGGACGAGAAACGAACGGAAGAGCACAACGTCGTGGTGCTGGTGGACTTCGCCATCGCCCTCATGACAGCGCTAGATCAAATCAATCGCGAATCATTCCAGCGGTTCCGTCTCCGAATCGGCCTCAACCACGGTCCGGTGATAGCGGGTGTAATCGGTGCCCAGAAGCCACAGTATGACATTTGGAGCAATACGGTGAACGTGGCCTCCCGGATGGACTCCTGCGGTGTGATGGGACGGGTGCAGGTGAGTTGTGAATGGTGGTTGTGGTATTGGCCGCAGTGCGGTTGACATTACAAATAGCGAAAGAGAAAACACAACCATGGTTATTTGTTTGGATTGGTCCAGCGGAAATGTCACGCTCAACAGGTATCCCTCGTGACGTGCGTTCCTTTGGGGACAATTGATGAGTGTAGTTTGCAGCATGCCGGAAATGTTATACTTTTTCGTGGTGGTGTTTCACGTATACACTGGAACAGCAGTGAACCATTCCATGTTTGTTATTCCTTTGTCGTTGGGCGAGCATTTCTATGGCAGGAATGGGGGCTATTTTCGTGTAAAGGAGACATAGCAATTTTTCTCCAAATTACCATAGCTCTCATCGCATTCTTCGATTGCTGTAATTGCTGCATTATTCTGTAATGAAGCTAAATTAATGTTTAGTAGTGCATGATGCGCAAGTGGGTTTTCTAGGTTCCTAATATGTGCGATTTCCTGCCTATTTACGAACCTCATTGAAACATAAAACGGCAAACTAATCTCTCGTCCATTAGGGTAATCCTGTAAATTTGAAGTCAAATTAGACGCTACGGTGCAGGAGAGTAGACATTCTTCACTGATTAATAATCCTGGAATAAACCACAATTGAGACAGTTACTTCATATATTGAGCACTGATAATGTTCGCACTTCAGGGAATAATATTGAAGTGAGCTTATACTGCTCCTATGTGCTTTAACGAATGTTTCGATAGTAAATAATTGGATTGTTCCAAATGAATTTCATTTTCAAAGCTGGTGATTTGCAACATCCAAATCGTTTGAGGTTTGATGGTTTCTCTTAAATTTTCCAATTATAATTGTTCAATAAATAATGATAATCGAAACCGCATGTTATTGGTCCTTTTTTTGAAATCGATGTAAAAAATTTTAATAATTTTTTCTTTCGTAAATATTTTTTTTAAATTTTCTCTGTACATAATTTATTGCAGTTTTCAGAACTGTCTTTCGATTTGCAATACAATCATTATTTGATGAACAGTTAATCATCGAAAATGAAGCCCAAATTTTTCATACAAACAACAATATATCTGTATTGAAAGGTCCTACAGGAGCTTTATAGGAATCAAATGAAAGCTGGTTGATAAGGCCAATTGGATTTTCTATTGAATTAGTTGACAAAAAATCGTGTTAGTCCAAACAAAAAACACAAACCAATTTGTTCGTAAACTATTCCTAAACTCGAGTTTAAGGTTTAAATTGATGTAAATCCCATCTTTATACGTTCATTCTATGTACAGAAAAAAGTGTTTTATTTGTAATGAACAAAATCGGTAATTACTTTTCGTATAATGTTTTTCAGTATTTTTAGGGTAATACTGCCATAAACAAACGAGAACCTGTTATACATTCCTCTAGATTGGGACAGTCCAGCATTCAAACTTTGAATTGAAATTGAAGCGAGGGCACAGAGGGGAAATATTCTCCCTCAACCGTTTGACCTGATGGAACAATCTGATTATAGATAAAAGTGTGATACAATTTGCGTCCCTGAATTTCATTGACGCTCTGTTTATGAAATTTGATAAAATTCAAGGGGTTGTATCCGAGACACAACCGCTTAAGACGTAGGACTATTCAATCTTTTTTTTTTTTTTTAAATTTGTTATTTTATCATTTCGGATATTATTTGCGATTACGTCGAAATTTCACTTTTTAGTAAAAAAATTTCGAGGACCCTGAAAAGGTTCAATGGTTTGCGTGATTTTTTAGAATCATTTCGAGAAGCAACGATTCTTTCTTGCCTTTGTGAGAACAATACACTAACTGGTCATATGTCGCGAGTTGTTTCTTTATATCAATGCACGCATTCAAATACTGGGTATTTAACGAGAGGCATCTTCCGTGCATTGCCATTCAACAATTCAACAATAATCAAACAGATGCACACTCATGATCAAACAGATTGTTACTCATGATAGAGAGCTCGCTTTTATGTTGTCAAAAATAGGGTGACCAAAATTTCCGATGAAATGAAAAATCTAACTTTCTTATCTTTATAGATAGAGGTAAACATAGTTCGACAATATTGTAGCTCCAATTATTTGAGACATCTTCGCAGAACAAAGTTTTTCTCTATCTCTTGAAATAACCGATATGGCGCCTTTTTTCTAAGTTACGTTAGGGTGACCATAAAAAAACTGTTTTTTTATGTTTCAAATTTTAAATGCAAACTGTCTTCGAAAGACTTCTAGAGCTCACTAATACAAACATTTTTCGATGCAGAACTTGTCAATATCTCAACTTAAACTCAAAGTTATTGATATTTCTTCCCAAAAACATTCTCTTTCCATTTGTTTGTCATTCTTTCTGGGGCAAATATAAAAAATGTTTATTGACGCAATTTTTAAAGAACAGATTTCACTCTATATAATATGTGATTTTCAAAACTATGTTATTTTTTGTGTTTGAGTAAATTAAATTAAAATCATGAGTTTTTGGATGAAAACCCATCAATAACTTTGAGCAGGATTAAGATATTGACATGTTCTGCATCGCAAAATGTTGGTATTGATAAGCTCTAAAACTCGTACGAAGACCATTTTGATGTAGAATTTTAAATATAAAAGTTAGTGTAAAAAACCCAGTTTATTCATAGTTACCCTAATGCAACTGAGGTAGAAGGCGTTAAAAACAAATTTGTGGGAGATATTTATTGTTTAGACAAAAACTTTCTTTGACAACGTTGTTACATATGATAGAGCGCTCATTTCTATGTTATCAAAAATAGGGTGATCAAAATTGCCGATGAAATGAAAAATCTAACTTTCTTATCCTTATAGATAGAGATAAACATAGTTCAACAATGTTGTAGCCCCAGTTATTTTAAACAACTTTGTAGAACAAAACTTTTTTCTATCTTTTGAAATAAACGATTTAACGCTTTTTTCTAAGTTGCATGAGGGTGACCATGAAAAAACGTGTTTTTTCTGCTTTAACATTTATATTTCAAATTCTACATCAAAACTGTATTCTTACGACTTTTAGAGCTTATCGATACTAACATTTTGCGATGCAGGACTTGTCTATATCTTAATCTTAATCAAAGTTATTGATGGTTTTTTACCCAAAAAGTCATGATTTCAATTTAAATTTACTCAAACACAAAAAATAACATAGTTTTGAAAATCACACATCATGTATAGTGAAATATGCTCTTTCAAATGCCGCCAACAAACTTAGTTTACGTTTGCCCCAGAAAAAATGACAAACAAATGGAAAGAGCATATTTTTTTGGGAAGAAATATCAATAACTTTAAGTAAAGTTGAGATGTTGTCAAGTTCTGCATCGAAAAATGTTTGTATTAGTAAGCTCTAAAAGTCTTTCGAAGACAGTTTGCATTTAAAATTTTAAACATAAAAGTTAGAGCAAAATAAAACAGTTTTTTTATGGTGACCCTAACGTAACATAGAAAAAAGGCGCCATATCGGTTATTTCAAGATATAGAGAAAAACATTGTTTTACAAAGATGTCTCAAATAATTGGAGCTACAATATTGTCGAACTATGTTTACCTCTATCTATAAAGATAAGAAAGTTTGATTTTTTATTTCATCGGAAATTTTGGTCACCCTATTTTTGACAACGAGCGAGCGCTCTATCATGAGTAACAACTTTGTCTAAGACAGTTTTTGTCTAGAGAATAACTGTCAAGCTCTAAATGCTAATTTCCACTTTAATGCATCTCCTGGACCATTGTGCACTGGTCATGATGTATTTCTTCTATTAGTGAAATCATTTCATTTGATACTAAATATATTAGTATACAATAATATACAAATTTATTTAAAGAAAATATGAAATCTACCATTTTGTATTGGCGGCCAAATTGGATTTTTAATGTAATGGAAAGCGCATAATTATAATAACGACATAAATATAGGTGTGTACTATATTTAAGAGCTAGAAATCAAAAGGAAGGGTACTTTTCGTTTAATGCCCTGCGGGAGTTGCATGTCGCAAAAAAATCGTTTCTCGACCCTCGGTCAAAACCACCAACAAAGCTAGGAGCTTGTTGCATCATAACAGAACCGATGCGCACGAAATCAAATACGAATGACAACTAAAAGTATCGAAGGTGTGCTATTCACATGTACAGGAAATGAACAAGTTCTAAGTTTCGCGCAACGAAAACAAGCGACACACACAAAGCCAAACACTGATGGCTAGAAGCTACCTGTAATCATTTGCACTTTTCTCTTTTTTCTCCTGCTTTGTCATGGCTCGGATGGTTATGTCAATTGCAATGCCAGATGATATTCGCTAGCGTTCACAACTCGAGGGAAAACATAAAACTCAAAACGAGCAGAATAAGCGACCTTTGTTGTTTCGGGCACAGAAAAATTCTGAGAATTTTCTTCAGAGGAGATGCAATACTTATACGCTAGCGACAGTTTAGTCACTATGCAAGGGTGGAGTTTACTTCGCAAATATTCTCTTTTCGCTATCCCCCTTCGTTGTTTCTATTCTAGCGGCTGCATAAGTTGCCCGTTATTGACAGCTCTGTTCGGGAAAGCACACAAAAAGACAGAGCCATATACATACTATGGGATTGTAATGTATAGCATATCAAACAAATCTTTCCGATTCGATTGTTATGGAAAACGTTAAAATCCGTTCGCAGCAAAAATAGTTATTAACGTTAACTCTATTTCATGAAAACGTGACCTGTTTTCTGATTTGGCACCCTCAATGTAAGACATAGTCCTACGTCAAAAAATATATGCCTCCGCTGGAACCCGTATAATCTGCCGCGCATGCCGAAACGTCTTCCAAAACAATCTCTTTTTCAGTAAAAAGTAGTCATGTGATAAAATTGCTTATAAAAAACACGTAAAATAGTCCATCTATGCAAAATAGTGTGTACCGTTAATCATGTACACTTTCTCCGGTGAAATGAGGAAACCTACTAAGCCACTATCGGAACATTTGCCTTATAGTTTCATTTTGGTGTTCTATTGTCAGAACGTCGGCAGAAGATATTGATGTATTCAAAACGAAAAATTGAACCATTCCCACTTTTCCCATACTGTGAGTTTCAGTGCTTACATGTCCGTGCTATCAATAACGTGCAAGTAATGTATCAGCGAGGCACAATATTTATATACCATTGCGAATCGAGCGCGCGTAAATCGCTCGCTAGATATGCAAATGCAGCGTCCGTTCTACGGACAATGTGAAAAGAGGAAAAGTTTCAATTCAAGCTCCGCCCGTTTTCAAGTTACTTTTCTTTTGTCTTAGGGTGCTAACGTTGCTTGGAGAAAAGCTTCGGTGAAATAACGGACGATTTTCAACGACAGAAGATGTTAATGTATGAGGTCTGTTCAAGAAGTATACTTCCGAATTCGGAATGTGTTCGCGCACTTAATTTTGTTTTTCACACAAAAGTTGATACTGATTCATTGATCCATTTTTGCAATAGGCAAAAATCGAAGATTAACCAAAGCACGTGTAAGAAAAGTAGTTGTCAAAAATTAACTGAACATTCAAAATAGCTGTACTTGTCAGCATAAGTGAGAGGAATGAGTCTCGAAGGGATAATTTTTCATTCAAACTGAAATATCTTTGTACGGGAAGGTCCTACAGGAACGTTCTAGGAACCAAATGAAAGCTGGTTGATAAGGTTAATTGGATTTGCTGTTGCATGTCATGCATGTCAAAAATCACTTAAATTTTTTTGTCGAGTGTATATAGAAACGAAGCCGTTCTGCGTATCGAAGGATAACATCTGTCACATGCTCTGATATAAAATGACTGTACCATTCTGTCCCCTTCTCAAAGTTGACAGTTTCTTGGTAATTGGATTATGAAGCAAACTGCGTATTACGTGATATCCAAACATTGCTATCGTCCACGACAAAATACATGTGCTCAAAAGCCACTGGATTTTGTCACACCAGATTCCCAAGGAGATATCTTCTACTTTTTTGATGGATATACAATTGATGACTAGGTAAGGGTGATTGAGCTTTACAGATAAACGAATTTAAAACATAGACTACAATCATTTATTATGTTGAACATGAAAATGTTGACTTTGATTGTTATAAGCTAAAGCTTTCCGCTAACTCTAAATTGCTGGTTATTAGGTTCATATCCATTTTACCTGAAATATCAATTTACGTCAAAGACCGCTATAAATGCACTCGCCGAAAATTAGAGAAAAAGAGTACGAAGTCGAAATAAATATTCTAAATGATGTTACACCAATGCATGAAAATGATATGTACGTCATTTGAAAGCTTCAACTTTTTAAGTTTAAGGGGGTATTCTAGTGTAGAGACACGAATTTCGGACGTTTTTTCGAACTCCGTAAAAATAAAACAAAGAATATTTTTACTATCCATTATATCATTATTCGTTTATCTATCTTTCAACAATAAAACAAAAATAGGACGGAAAAAAAATATTCATAATTAGAATAGTTACATGCTGGTGAAGTGAGGGTGTTCAAAACAAAAGTGTGCCATGGCGTACACGATTCGAGTCCTTCTGGTTATCTGAAACAAAAAAATCGAACAGATTCTGAATCAGTAAAGATGTCGCTATGGCATGAACCTCGGACAAGTCAAAAACATGGGTTTTAACAAAATGGCGGCCGTTTGAAAACAAAAATGCTGTTTAAAACGCTTTTTTTTGCGTTTACCGATTTTTTTAAAATAGTAAAATTAAAAAGTTATAATTTTTTATTGGTTCATGCGATAGAGAGATGTATGCAGATTATTTTCATATAAATTTGACATAAATCGGTTCAGTAGAACTTGAGATATCGTGTACGCCAGTTAGAAAAAAACTAGTTCCGAGAGAAACGCATTTGAAGTTCATTGTGATGGCCGTAACAGGTTAGATACCACATCACTAAGATGGCTCTAACTAGGTAAATAATAGGATTTTCGATAAGTCATTTCTAGAGTATATTCTTGAATGCCTAAACTACAGAAATATGGTAAAAAAAAATTTCGATTTTTTCAGATTTCTAGACTAGAATACCCCCTTAAAACATATTTTACGTACATATTTTTGTCTTGCCGTTTATAGATGTATTGTACAAAAATATCGGGAAGAAACGGCAAACGAATAGATAAAACAAGAAAGGGTTGCGCCTTTTTTACTTTTAAGCGAAAACTTTGTTAATTATTACGGTTTTGAGATGTGGAAATCAAAGGGACACTAGCTAGTATCGAAAACTCACGAAGGTTTGTACTTTGTTGCACCTATATTAAGTACAATATATGATAAATATAATCTCGAATTTTCAGTTTATGTTTAACGTACACTCAAATATGGTATATTATAACTAGATTTGAAACGAGGAAAATCAATTTGAAACTTCCTAAAGCAGCAAATTCTCTTAATGAACAAGAGTCACTTGATGCTCTACCAGTTCCGATTAGTTTACGTGTTTCATGAACTGTAAAAATAGAGCTAGCGTCAGTAGTGATACAACAATCAACATTTTTACAAACTACCCAGCATACCATCCATTTGTGAGTTCATTTAGGAAAAATGTACAATCAAACCCCGCTTTTCTCGCAGCTCCTTCGTTAAGTCGACCCTCGTTGGTAAGGCGGTTTCTAATTAACGACTGACATAGCAACACAGTGCTTTTTATTACCACTGTGCGAACTCGGTTTGTCAGAGAAGCGGAAAAAGTGCTTCTCCACCCACTAGAAGAACTTAAAGCATGCATATTTCACTCTATTTTCCCCCACATCTCGGCTGGATCCCTCATCTATCCGTCGAAAACTCACGCTGTTTGTATTCCGCCTTTTTATCCGTTTGCCTTCTGCTTACTTTTTTCCCTCCTCTCTCTCTCTCACAGGTGACCGAGAACACGGCAAATGTTCTGATGGCAGCCGGATATCCCTGCGAGTGCCGTGGTCCCATCCCAGTCAAGGGAAAAGGCATCCTCACGACGTACTTTGTGAAGACACCATTCGATGATCGCATCTAAAGAGCCACTCCTGGTGGCGCAAACTTGCACGCCACGACGACGACGACGACGATGAAGCCTGCTGTGCCTGCAGGATAAGGTAATACCGTTTCACCACCCCCACATATACATTCGTTATGCCGAACACTCACCGCCACCAGTTCCGGCCCGGGGCGGCATCTCAATCGGTATGGTGGGTGAGTGAGATGGATTTATTGGAAACGGAAGCAAACAGGGCTAAATAGTAGCAGCAATGTAGTGCGTAGAGCTCTAGATGATATGTAAACAGGATGCGTTACTGACGCCGAGTGATGTTCGTTTTCTAATTGCACTTTGTCGTGTTCCCATTCTCGATTGCAAATTTGATGTAAACAATTGAACATGAACAAAAAAAACTACCATTTTCTATTTAGATTCCAATTTACACTGTTTGTACAATGCATCTATTTGATATCGAGAAGCAATACGAAAGCGGACATCCCCACACAAATTCGAAAGGTCGCCCAAATGATACAAAGCATTAACATAAAGCCCCATCGTTATCAAGTATGAGTGAAGGCGGCATGCCAAATGTCGTACTGCTAGATGAATGTGAATATTCATGCACCAAACTGCTGGTTCCGACCACTGATCGTTTGGGGAAAGTACGTGTGCCAAGAACGTTTGCTATGGAGCTGCTCTCGAGCAAACGGGTCCAAAATGTACGTTTTCGCCAAGATGAGAGTGAATCTAGCACGACAGTCAGGATGAAGAAATAACAAGCGCTATTAAGCAAAGAACAGTAAACAGAAAGTACAATAGCAACAGTATCGCAGAGAAGGGGGGAGGTTAGCTTCTGTGAGCCGGCTCCACGTCAGTTGCCGGCCCGGAGTCAAATTAATTTTTGTACATCAACCACTCCAAAGCATAACTCCACACCAAGCACCTTTCATTAACATTGCCATTACCATAATTTGCCCCCATCATTCGCACGTTATACGGCTCCAGAGCAAGCATTTCGTAGCATAGTTAGAAAGGTTCATTAAAGTATACCACTTTCATCTGCCTAACCAGTAGCAATTGAAATGCATATAAAATTAATGAAGAAAAGAAAACCATGTAAAGTATAGTGACAAATTTTATTGAATAAATCTCATTCGATTTTCACTGTTTTATAAATCATCAGATTTTTAAAAATGTCGTTCCAAAAAATCAGTTGTAGAATTAATAAAAATGTCAATTGGATGGAAATATCAGCCAAAATATTCATTAGCATGGAACAAAAAAGAAATACTTTCCGCTTGTCTCAGTTGAGGGAATTGCGGGTAAGACGGGTAGTATAAGTTATGAACTGGCAATTAAAGTAAATTGTTAATGAGCTTGAGCTTGAGCTTGAGCTTGAGCTTGAGCTTGGGTAGACTGTACAATTCGTAGTTGCTCTCCGTGATTGACCTGAACCAACCAAATTGCACAAAGAACACACAGATTGACGCTTGGGACTAGCAAATCATTCTCGTTGTGCAATTTTCTATGATTCGAGCTTTAAATGGTCAATAACGACGCCGGCCACGTCCTTGCAGTCACCAGGGGAAGGGTAGGAATGTTAGTATGATATTCGGCGCCCGAAGGCCAGAAGGGTCGCCTCTATAGCGTGGTTCCCTAGCGAATATCAAGGACGGGATAGTTGTTAGTAGGGATAGGTATAAATCAGGATTCACTGAGGTAAGTGATGTGATTATGCAAACGGCACTATCGACCATTCCTAGAAACTGATATCCTGAAAATCCTATATGTCACAACACGCGACAGAGATTATCTTTAGGTATCGTGAGAAGGAAAACCGGACTGGAATGGAATATATACTATATAATATAAAACTGTGGGAAACCTGAGAAGGTAACCAAGATAGCTTCTATAAAACCAATCGATCATTCAATATATATTCAATTACTCATCACGGGTACACCATCTCAATTCCAATCGCAACGGCGGAGATTTATTTTTTTGGGAAACCTGAGAAGATAACCGAGATAACTCCTCTGAAATCAATCTCTCTGATGATCTGATCTGCCGTTATACATCGATTCATCGATTATTTATGCCGTTATTCATCGCGCATACTTTTTATAGAACTCCGATCGCAACTGCTGAGAGTAATTTTTGGAAACCTAAGAAAGTAACCGAGAGAATTCTTTTAAAAACAATCGACCCGGCGATATATTTAATTATTCATCACGGGTAAGCTTTTTAGAACTTTATATAACTTTGAGAAACCTGAAAAGGTAACCGAGAGAACTCCGCTAAAACCATTGGGACCGACGATAAATTCCATTAATCATCGTTATCGAACTCCAGTCCCGCATTAGGAAGAAATTGAATAATAGGAAATTTATTAGTTAAGCAATAAGAGATATCACGACTAGAACCCATCCGTCGCGTCTGACTCCCTTCATCGACATTCTCTGCCGTTAATAACTCAGCATTTCGACTATCTGGATTAAAGAAGATAACCTCCTTATCAAACTATCTGATAAAAATACCGCAAAAATCCATCACAATCATATGTCAATGATGATGACGATTCACATGTCAATGATGATGAAACACTCACTACAATAGATCAAACTAATGGTCGCAGTGGTACAATGCTCCTACAGAAGATGATGACACACTGCCGTATGCAAGAGGCTGCCAGTCTTATGCGTCCAAAACCAGTTTTTCTGAATCTTTCCCTACCAACACCACTGCATACACAATTTTCATTGTATGCATAACAATAATACACGAGGCCACATTAGTTTGCATTTTTGAACTCAGACACCTCTATTTGACTTGCTATCACTGCTACACTGGAGAAATAGTTTAGTAAAAGCAGCTACCAAATCTTTAGTAGCCAAAACTTTGGTAAAATATACATATTTTTTGTAAATATTACCAAATTCGCGTAAAAGTGGTGTCAGACGTAATGAACGTTCTTACCAAGGATTCGTATATGTTACTTCATACCATTAGTAACCTTGTTTTTTTTTTGTCATACCTAACATCTGTGAAGCGCGCAGTTTGCAATTGCCATTTCTCTTTTGGAGACGAAGATATTCGGAGGTGAGCATTTTGTTGATGTTATGTTTCATTACATGTATACATATTTAATATTATTAACATATGTTTTTCCTTTGCTCATGGGGACACGAGAGAACAAAATACGGATGAAACGTGCTGTGCTACCGACACTCTGTTAATCAGCTATCCCCGTCCCTAAATAATGCAAACCAGAGCGATGCAGCAGGAAGAGGAACGGAAACTTTTTCGAGTACTCGAGACTTTGGAAATGCATATGAAATTTATGTGGTTGAGGCTGCGATAGTAATTTTCCCTTTGTACGCTGCTCATAGAATAATTGATGTTATTAAGTACTGTTATTATTAATCACAATGATAATTTTTATATTGTAGAATAATTGATACTGTTTATAGAATAAGTTATATGTTATTAGTATAATGTATTCTAAATATGTGGAGTTAAATGTAATCAAATATATATTTTGAATTAAGAATAATTATTAAAAAATATTTTCATAATCCCTGATAGGTAATCATCACAAATGAGAAGCAACATTTTCACTGATATTGCACCAATGTTGGACCAACAAATCGCAGTTTGTTTGACATTTTTTCCTACCATTTTTCTTTCGTAACATGTACCAATGATTGGTAGGGTAGAAAATAACTAGAGAATTGGTAACATGTACCAAAAAAATCGTCATATTTACTAAATTTTCCTCTCAGTGTATGATGGAAGAACACTACACACACATTCCCGGGTCTTGTTCCAGATCGCAAACACTCTGATAGCTTCAAGGTTTTCACCAACATATATGAAGCGAAAAAAGGCTTCGCTCAATTTATCACTCCGTCAATCTGATTCTGCTTATAATTTTTCCGGGGAATTCAACCAAATGCCCCGCGTACCGATTCACAAGCGCACAAGGCACAACTTTAAACACTTTCAATGTAAATAATCGTGGGTTTTTTTTAAAGCCCTACCAACCGAATGTTGAGGCATGAAGAACAAACGCGCATATTCACATTCAACCCGCTTCACCGAAAAATACGGCTGTGTGATAATAAAACTACGCGAATCCGCGAGTCTACGCGAGGGGGAAAACACCGGAAGTTTCACTATTATCTAAGCAAAGGTCAAACAGAAACGATAATGAGTGGATTTTGGATTTTGGATGGATTTTTTCCTATTATGTTATAATTCAAATGTAATTCTCAAATGAAGTGATAGTGAAACCAAGGGATTACTCTAAAGAAGCAATTGTGATATAATTTTAATGGTTATATCATCAGTGCACCAAGCATTTCTAGATATTAGAGCAAAGTGTCCGAAATATGATGTTGTCAGAAATATGGTTCAGAACGGTATAGCAGATTGAGCAAAACAGGTTAAAACACGTCGGACGAAGAGAAAAGAAAACAGAGAGCCAAAGCGGACCGTTGAAAAAGCATGTCTGCACCCGACGTCTGTCCGATCGAGACTCCGGCAATTAATGTAAATTGTTAATTGTTATATTTTACATTTATGTTGATAAGCATTTCATTCTCTGACCAAAATTTTTTAGGTCTCATAGTTATTTGGGTTAGATTTTTTTATAATTTTCAGTTTTCCTCACTTTTTTATAAATTTCTAACTCAAAAACTATAAAACCCTAAAAAATTTAGACAGAGAATGAAATTAAAAGTTCTGTTTAAATGCGCATTTACAATCATCTAAATAAATTTTAAAAAATATATGCGTGAAAAAAATATTTTAAAAGTTATGTTTTCATTTGATTCTGAGAAACTTTATGAATAGTTCATATAATAATCAACGAGTCACCCATACATCGGATGGAGGGTACTTCCGCACTGCCCAAATACGTATGGTTGACGTAAGCGCCAACTTGACCAAAATACACTTTTCTACGATGCACATCCTTTACCATGTTCTACATACGACAAACATATAAACATGGTGTGTTTGTTCGAAAACAATTGAGAATAAATAAAATAAAAACATTTGACATTACAGCTATTTGTACGTAATAATGACGTCGCTTTTAACAGATGCTGTTCAAATGGTCAGGGTTAACCAAATTTCAGCTATATATGTTGTTTTTTTTTGTATACGAAATGGACCCACAGTCCTGAATTAGAATTTAGAATCGAATTCCGCAGACTCCGGAGACATGGCTGAAACGAGTTCCAAGGCCATATACAAGAGACACCCTGAAATTCATAATATGGATGTCAAAGTCTCAATTTTCCAGTAGCTCATTTACGGTCACTTCAAGTGCTTATAGATTCACTGAGGTCACCCGTACATATTTCGGATTGGTTGTTCCGTCGGATGTGGACTTTTTCGATCTGAACTAAACTTAAACTTCTTGAGATGTATCAAACAAAGTTTTGTATTTAGCAAAGCTATTTTTACGAATAAAATACATATAAAAAAAATAAACGCACTCATCCTACATATTCTTTTTCATATCATTTATGTATTTCAACATTAGCTTGAACTTACTAAATTGTTATATAACTTTTCTAAAAGCCTTTACGAGCTTCTTTATTTTCCGGTAGATGTATCCAATAGCTACGTATCTTCTCCGGAAAATCTTTCCTTGATTTTTGAATGTCACGCCAAGATTTTGAAACTTCCTTGAGCCGATTCTTCGTAAACAATTCAAGTGTTTTAAAACCTCAAGGTAGCCAAGGGGACAGTTCGTTTAAAAAGAGTCTTTTGAGAAGATAGTTTGTTTTGTATTAGGTATCTTTGACCTATTTTTAAAGTTCTACAAAACTGATTTTCGAATAGAATGAACATTCGAAGAAATCTGAAAGTTGCATTTCACAAACGAAAAAATGGGTTTCCGAAAAAAAATTATGCCAAATGTTTTAAAATTGCATGAATCTACTGTCATCTCGAAAAAATTTTTTTGTCAAAAACCGACACTGTGGGACATTTTTTCCGTCGTTTTTTTCCGAATACGAGGCAAAAAATATGGTTTCGGGTGCCAAAAAAAAGGTATGTCGACATTTCATTCGGAAATTGCTGCGTGCTGTTGATTTGCACGATAATATACCCAAATGCAAAATATTAGCTCAATCAGACTTCATTTACTAGTGTCGCAGACGTTAAAACTTGAGTTTTTCGAAAACCGAAAAATAATTTAAAATTTATATTTAAAAAAAAAATTTGATGACAGTTGTCTTAAAATTGCATGACACGTCGAGATTTACAGTTATCCCCAGAGTGTCGATTTATGACAAATTTTTTTCTTCTAAATGACAGTAGATTCATGCAATTCTAAGTCATTTGGAATCAAACATTTTTTTTGGGTGATTTTTCTATTTACAAAAAATTCAAACTTTAACCGCTTTAACCTTAAGTTCGATTGAGCTGATATTCTGCATAGGGTGTTTTTTCGAGGTGGTGAACAGTGTTATTGTGTACCTTTTTGAAATTCGAGATGACCGTTTTCATTGGCACCTTACCATACATCCTGTTGTATTCCTCTTTCATTATCCGGCTGCCGCTCGTACGAAAATTCTTTGAGCTTATTTTATATTCCTGGTCGCGCCGTCAATTAACAGTGTTACGCTTACTGTACTGCAAAATGAACGAGTTAACGACTGCAGCACATCGAGGTCACCTCCTCCGGACATCATAGAAACTTTCTTCCAAATTCGTTTCCGTCCTGCATCATCTGGGACTGACAGTCGGCGAAAATCTTAGTTTTGATCCTAAGCAAGTGAGTGAGGTAAGAACAGCAAACAATCATTCACCGCAAGCCCCGAAGGCAAGACTAGCTTCATGCGCATGCCCTTTCTGCTGATCGTCTGAACAGAAGTACCTTCTTGGAGAACTTGGTGTGATGAAAGATATATTTGACGTCATCGCTCACCTCCTTGGAGGTAGACATAATGTACCCGATCCCCTACCAGTCGTTGCCGTCTAGCGTCAGGTAGATCTCGTCATCTATTATGACCATGTTTTGACGTAGGACTATGTCTTTATTCTGCAAACTGGGGTGTATGTTCAAAGTTTCGGAAACGAGAGTGTGACGAGTGTGAGTGCAAGGTTCAGAACGTTAATAACTCTTTGGTGGCTGAACGAAGGCGTATGAAAATCACTTCATTCGAAAGAAAAAAAATTCAAATTCAACTAAACATAAGTGATAGCAGGGCTGCTCAATAGGGAAATCCAATAGTTTTGAAGAAAAGATCGCAATTCCATCAGAATGAAATCGGAACAATTTGTTTTTTTTTTCTGGAAGTGAAAATCAAAAACCCTAATTTTTAGCACATAATATTTTTATCCTATAAAACTATCTCGAGATAGAGCAGGGCTCTTGTGTACAAATTTTCACTGAAGTTAGGATTGTTCTATCATATTTGAATCACCCTATCACATAAACAATCTGCTAAGAATTGCGTTTTTGAAATTTGGGAGTTTGTTGTATTTCGATTTTCTGATTTTATTTCGAACTGGTAAAATAATGTCGAAATGCATTGAGAATATAACAAACAGATAAGTGCATTTGTAAATGCAAAAATGTGACTTGTTGAGAAATGTGTACTGATGAATTTGTTTAAAAAATTAGGATGAATTTTGAAATTCAACTTGTTGGAATATATAGACTTATTACTTGGTTAGCCAATGAAAACTGTCACCAGACAACCATATTCTCAGTGTTGTTTCGACCTCTGTATCTCTCTTGAATAAACCACAGCAACTGATAGATACCATATTAAAAGAGTCATTCCATACCATTCAATGCCGAAGTAGCCAAAAAACTAATAATTTTATTAATTTCTCACATTTTAACTACAAGATAATTGGATGAACAATTAAAAAAACAATAATTCAAAACTCTTTTTTTTTCACTCCGGATAATCGAGTCAAAACTTTTTTTTTCTTTATTTGTTTTTTTGCATGTATTTTTCGTTGTTTGAAAATAAAAGAGGAATTTGATTTTTAATTCATCCCCTTAAAGTCAGAAAATACCTTTCTCACATGAAAAAAAATCTATCCAGATTCTCTCAGGAGGTGATAGATATTTGATGAAAAAAATGCTCCTACGCATATGTTCGAATTTCAACAATGACAGAGTTACAGATTTTTTTTTGTTTCGGACTCTGTTGCTTCAAACTGGCTGTACATTAAAAGGTACGCTACGGAAGACGATTTGAAAGATGAGAAAATTAGTACAGGATATAGTAGTGGAACAACTAAATCAAAGAATTTTAATAACATTTTGGAAGTGAAACACTTAAAAGACAATAATTTTCAATGTGTTATTATTAATTTTATCCTAAAAAATTATATTAAACTAGATTGTTTCTATCAATTAAAATGAAGTTCTGTAACTGCTCCACAATTTGTTCTTTGACGCACAACTTCTATCTTTCTTAATTTGGCTGCAATATCGATATAAACAATTCCTGGTGAAAATTAAAGCAAAATCTTAAAAAATCACGATTATTACCCCACTGTACATTTAATAGCCAGTTTAATAGTTTAGGAACTTCACCTTAACGTTGAAAGGTTACATTTCTTCATGAAATAAGCCATATTAGAAATATTTTTAAAAAATATTTTTTTCCAAACTGAATATAATCGAGTCCAAAATCGTATAAAAACGAATCACATATAATCGAGTCTGTATATAATCGAGTCCGACCTATACTGTATTCTATTAGTCAAATCATTTCATTTGATACCATTTAATACCAATATTCGATTTGATAATACATAGTCGACCATTTTGTGGCGGCGACCTTTTTGAATTTATGTTGTTCATAGTGTAGTGTATTCTCCAAATCAAAATTCAGCCATTTTTTTGCGGCGGCCAAATTGAAATTTTCAAGATCATGGAATACGTAGTTTTATAATGACAGTAGAATTAAATGTATGTTTCAAATTTCAGATCAATCATTCAACAGGAACAGGGTCAATTTTCCATTGATGTGGGACAACCCAACAAACATTCAAACATACATATAAACAGGTCAACCATTTATAAAGTAATTAGTTGTTTGGGGACTGCGGCCATCTTGAAATTGGATTTTTCATTATCTGAAATGTTCTACCAGTCGAGAACCTCCTTTTGATACTTTTTTGGGCATTTTTCATAAATAACTAATAGTCAAGCTTTTTCATTTGATACCTATATTGATGGGGTTCTGAGAAAATAGGTAATCCGTCATTTTGTAGTGGCCACCATCTTAGATTTGCATTTTTCATAAATAGCTGTATTCTACTAGTCAAGCCCTTTCATTTGATACCCATATTGATGGGGTTGTGAAAAATATATATATGGCGCCATCTTGCGGTGGTGGCCATTTTGGATTTGCATTTTTCATAAATAACTGTATTCCACTGGCCAAACCCTTCATTTGATACCCATATTGATGGGGTTCTGAGAAAATAGGTAATCCGCCATTTTGTAGTGGCCGCCATCTTGGATTTGCATTTTTCATAAATAACTGCATTCTACTAGTCAAGCCCTTTCTTTTGATACCCATATTAGCTGTTCAATATAGAATTATTATACAAATTATTCAAAATTTCCGAAAATCAAAAATAAAATACTTCGGACAATCGAGTCTAAAATTACGGATAATCGAATCCCGGATAATCGAGTCTCCGGATAATCGAGTCCGACCTGTATTCACAAATTCTCAATTCTCATTATTCCGAAATTTGTTACCATCTCTGTGACAAATAATGCATTTTGCTGACACGCTAATGGAAGCAAAACTTCAGCGGATTCCGACCATTTCCGTGTACCTGTAGCGATTTTCGTACCGTCCGTTTCGAAACCCACTCTCATCCGCTCCATGTGCACTGGAAAATAGCTCCGGGCGCAAATAATGGCTCTTGTGTGTGGGAAGTTGATGGCCGGATTTGCCAGGTTATTACTTTCACGCTAAGCGTTTCATTTTATTATCCTGACTGTCTGTAGCATGGCACACAAAAGCCGGTAGCTGTTTGCAATGTCAGCAGTGGTTGTAAAAGTGGAGAAAAATTGCATCACACGGTTACTTGAAAAGCCCCGGTGGCTGGCTCTGACATTATAGTGAAAGCTGGATGGTATTATCGTATACCAAGAAGTGGTGCGCCGAGATACGCATGTGGAGGGCGTACGGAGCCCGTATTGTGGGCAAACGAGGACAATGTGAAGCCCACACACTAGTCTTGTTTGTTCTCCTTATACTGAAGTGTTCAAATATCAGAAACAATATATAATTAAATTTTCATTCATGAAAAATATAATAAAAGATTGAAATATCAGGAAACGCACGCAATTTCTTTTCTTTTTATAGGAGTTACGGTTTTTTTTAGATTATATCAAATTATAAAAATTATGGAGCAAAGGTGAAAAGTTGTTGTTGGAGTTTTTTCCAACATGTATGAATGTATGGATGATTTGTAGCTAAGAAAATTGTCTTTAATCTCACAAATTCAAATTCTGAAATGACAATTTTTTTAAGTCTTTTAAGTTTTTTAAGGTTAGTATCACAAGTGTTTTCGTAATTGGGATGTTGCTGTCTCCAATGATATGTACTTGTGCCCGACACGGGATACTTCCTATTGGGATACAGCTGACCATTGATCAGCAACGCACCCCTAGTCTATAAAAAAAAACTAGTTTAAAACTAGTTGTTTTTATTGTAATACATATATGAAAAAATAATAAGCGACCGGAATATCAGGAAAGGCAACACAAAGCGATTTTTCGTTACGATAATGACCCATCACACCGAGTAAGACCGGCCAGTAGAACGTTTAATTATTAACAATCGAAAAGCTCAATTGTGTCAACTACCTTATGCGGCATATTCACCATACTTAGCTCCTCCCGATTACTATTATTTTTCATCGATGAGTTTTATTCAAAAAACTAAAAATTATTATTATATAACATTCATGCCTAGAAGAAGGGTAAATTTTGCAACATCTTATGGCCATTACATTGAATATAATCTTTCAAACTACGCTCGACTCAATATGTACAATATGAAACGTTGCTAGATGTTTAGGGAATACACTAGGCTAAAAATTTGCCTGCAACCATTAGAGCTTACTTATTTGCAGAATTACAGTGGATTTCGTAAAGCACTATAAAAATCCTGTTTTTGACACTTTTTTGGAATCGATGCAAAAAATTTCAAATATTTTTTATTCGTCAAAGTAGCAAATTATCCTTACGTAGAATTTATTGGAGTTTTCAAAACTGCCTCTCGGTTTGCGGTGCAATGGTTGTTTATTGAATTATTCATCATCAAAGACGAAGGGGTAATTTTTCATTCAAACTGAAATATCTCTGTGTGGGAAGGTCCTGCAGGAACGTTCCAAATGAAAGCTGGTTGATGAAGTTAATTAAATTTGCAAATAAAAATTTATTTAAATTAAATTAGTCTAGAATATTCTTGGAAAAACAAAGAAAAATCGATTGTTCGTTTCTTCCCGATATTGTCGCCCGCTACACCTACACCTGGGTGCCAATGAATGTATGGGAAAAAATCGACCCTAAAATTTCGAAAAGTTACCCTATACAAAATGTTCACCACCTCGAAAATGCACCCTATGCCGAATTTCAGCTCAATCGGACTTAAGGGAGAGTGGCGCAAAGTTTGAGATTTTTGAAAATCGAAAAATCACTCTCCCCCCTTGGGAGGGGTTTCCGAAAAAAATGATGCCAAATGTCTTGAAATTGCATGAAACGTCGAGATCTAGCGTCATCTCGAAAAAAAAATTTTTGTCAAAAATCGGCATTCTGGTTTTTTTTCGGAGTACGAAACGAAAAGTATGGTTTTGGGTGCCAATAAAAATAGTTATCTCGATTTTTCATTCGGAACTTGCTACGAAATGTTAATTTTCACGATAATATACTCTATGCAAAATATTAGCTCATTCGGACTTCATTTACTGGTGTCACAGACGTTAAAATTTGAGTTTTTTGAAAACCGAAAAATCACCAGAAATCGAGTTTTTTTTTTAAAAAAATGTTGATGCCAAATGTCTTAAAATTTCATGACACGTCGAGAACTGTAAATCTCAACGTGTCATGTAATTATATGTTAGCTTGAAATTTTTTTTGTCCCAGAATGTCGTTTTTTGACAAAACATTTTTTTTCGAGATGACACTAAATCTCGACGTTTCATGCAATTTCAAGACATTTGCATAAAAAAAATCGAAAACCTCGATTTCCTTTACTCCCCCCCTTGGGTGATTTTCCGATTTTCAAAAAACTCAAACATTGACCGCTTTTCGCCACTCTCCCTTAAGTCTGATATTTTATGAATACTATATGAACTGATATTTTGCATAGGGTGTTTTTTCGAGGTGGTGAACATTTTTTATATGTGTCACCCTTCTAAACTCGAGTCGACCGCGAGTAATCGGTTTCCTATTTCATTAACCGTAGAATTAAGAAAACATGTTAATAGTAAAAGTATAGTTGAGAGTTTGGCTTCTTTAAACCTATGTAACTGAGCCTGTACAAATAAACGAATTATAAAAAAAAAACATTTTTTATTGAGTTACTTTTTGAAATTCCAGATGACCATTTTCATTGGCACCCTAACTCACACACACCAAGATAAAAATAAGTACGTAAAATATACTAATATCTGAAAGTTGTAGCTTCAAAATGATGCGCATCCCATCGATATGCGTTGATTTTTCTCGAAGTTACAGCATGTCAAAAATCACTTAAAATTTCCGACTTCGCACTCTGTTCCTCTAATTTTTTGTCGAGTTTATTTAAGAACAAGAAACGTGTATTTTTTATGAAACAATTTCGTTTTATACATTTCGTTTTATACATTTATACATACAAATTTAATATTTTAATATAATCATTTTCGGGGAGACAAAATGTCCAAAGGAGCGAAGACGGGAATTTATTAGAACACATTACACACCAACTTTAGCAAAATTGATGATATAAATTAATTTATGAATAAGAAGATAATATAATTTCAGTGCATGCACCAAACAGCGACTCACAACTTAACTAACCGACATTTCGACGACATTCGCGATGATTTCGAATTCCGCTTCCGGACTACCACAGCTGGTTCATAAAATTTATCCCATGAAGTACTTCCCGAGTTATCGTAGATTGTGCAGTACGAGTTTGTCAAAAGAACAATATGACACACCGTGGGACAAAAAAAAATCACAAACCCAAAGTAAGTCTCTGCATGTCATTGCTTCTATTCTTCGTCCTTCCAAGCCCAGCGCAATCTCTCTTCTGGCATTTTGGGATATAACACAGTAACTGCACCAGAAAGTGGTCCATGTCAGTGGCGAAATTGCGTTTTCGTTTTTCTACGCGAGTTACTTCTCTTCGGCTGGAACACATCAATACCAGGATGAAACGATTCGACATTTTTCGTGTAGTATCCCTCGCGGGGTCACATTTCGCATTTGTCAGCTGAGCTATAGCATCGCGGGCACAAAAAAAAATACTTCCCCTGAGAGCTGCATGAATTGGCAATTTCCCGAAATACAAGGATCGTCGTTAAATAAAGAAACGATTCAGTGTTCTGATGAACTTCTAGCGCTTTATGGCATTGAATCGAGCTGAATCGTTCACACTGAATAGAAAACAGAAATAATTGCAATGGTTTTTTTAACACAGGACTACGTTGAACAGGAAGATATGGAGTGTAAAATGTATGTATAATTTGAACATATTACAAAGATGTTTGAATCAATTGAATATAAATATCTCTACACACCTACAGTGGTAGACATTCTTTTAGCCGCACCCTATTTTTCCTCAATATTTTTAAAAATAAGTCAATTCTTTGTACAGTTTTGCTCATAAAAGACGATTATTGTTTATTTTCATCGAATTCACTCTGAAAAAAAGTATAAATTCACTTTTTATTTTCTAAGTAATTCAAATATGTGGAATCTGGGTGGACATTCGTTTAGCCGCATCCTAAAATTTCAATAAAAGAAAATTTGTGCGGCAAATTACGAGTCCAATCGGTAGCTGATATTTAGTATGTCCACCTTCATTTCGGATCACTTTGAAAACTCGATTTGGCATCGAGTTAGACAGCTTTTAAAGCGTTGCCATATTGATTAGAGCCCAACAGTCCTGAATTTTTGCCTTGAGACTGGTTGTTGTTGTCAAATCCGTTTGCATAGACCATCTCGGCCAAGATTCTCCATAGGTTCTCTCTATGGGATTGCAATCGAATGCGAGCAGGTCATTCAAGAAGCGGAATGTCCTTCTCGGCAAACCATGCCTTCGATTGCTTGGAAACGTGGATGTATGCATAATCCTGCTGAAAAAACGACATCCTCGGTAGCGTCATTCGCAATATGGCCAATCAAAACGTCCTCCAGTAATTGAAGATACTTTTCGAAGTTCATTCGGGTGAAAATGAAACAAATGCTTTCGCTTCGATCTCACGACATGCCGTTGACTTAAATTGTACCAATAGCAACTGTAACAGTCCGGACCATCCAAATTCAACTTTTTTCGATGGAAAATACAACATTTCTCCATTCTCGTTTCCATTCCATGTATTGCCGGGCGAAAATGAGATGGTTCTGCTTATGGGTGGCGGTCAGTTTCGGCTTCCCTTGAAGTTTCTTCCACATGATGTTTGGTGACTCATTCAAAATGCGCGCAATATGCCACTTCGTTACTGGCCTTAATTCTGCCTTAATGTATGAGCAAAACATCATTTCCTGGTTGCTTCGTGTCTTATTCGACCTTTAAGACGCAAAGTAACTTTGGTGTTCCCATTTGTTGGTCGTTATATCCCATATTTCTGGCACTATATAAAGAAATTCCGTACCACTTTCTCAGATAGACCATTTTTTGTTACGATCGAGCGATTAGAAAACTTTTGTTCACTGAATATCTTTATTACTTTCCGCCCCTTCCGTCTATAGAATACCTTTCGCCATACCTTTAAATTCTACGTAAATCACTAATCTGACCAACTTCTTACGTTGCACATCTAACATTTATCTTGTAAATTGAACATTCCCAAGTATTTTTTTCAAAAAACACAGATACAGGCTTGGTGATTATGCGAAAACTCGATTTTTATGCACTGCGGCTAAACGTATGTCTCGGGAAAAAACGACGTTTAAATGTTTGTGTGTGTGTGATTGTGACGCACGTATCCTAATAAAAAGAACATTCCTAGTTGTTTTGTAAATGTTTCAAGTTTTTTTCAAGTGCGGCTAAACGAATGTCTATCACTGTATTACAGTTAAAAAATAAGATTTTTCGGATTTTTCGCTCTCAAATATGGCAGCAAATGAACTTTGTGATCTTCGTAATTTCATAGCAAAAATAATAGCCTCTGTAATAACAAAAAAAAAACATAAATAAAAAATAAAGTTCATTTGTTGTTCTGCTAACGTGCGGGTCAGTCGTTTTCAAACCGCGCAATCATCTGACGAAGACCCCCGGCAATTTTTGTTTCACTAGAAAATTATTCTCCAAGTCGCGTCCCATTTTAAAATAATACTCCAGCTACGTTCTACAATGTTAACAGTAATTCTGTTGAATCTACTGTAAAGAGCGGCAATATCCGTACACCCAATATGCGCTGAAAAAAAACCTTAACTGCACAAGCAGATATGGTCCGGGTTAAGTCAGACCGGACATTGTGACTTTTTTATGATTTCGAGAAAAACGAACTTGAAATTTAGTGCTATAAGAGGTTTTTGTTGATCATTCAGAACAACTTCGATCCGTTATTCCCGCTGTATGCTTGAAATCAGATAAATATGATATGTAGCTCACAAAATGCTTAACCTAGTGCTATCAATAACTCGAAATTTTAGAGTTAGCGATTTGATCCCCTCTGACTTAACACCGACCATACTTTTTCGCAAATGTCATAAAAAAATATACATTCAGCGAATTGTTTGGTTTTTCTCACTTCCCGTTGAAACGATGTTTTTCTTCTCATCTCCTTATTCACAGCATTTCGAAAAACAGATTGTCGTTTATTTCGCAACATATCAAAATCTAATCCGATAGGATTGCTACCAAACGCCGTCTCTTGGCAGCAGTAATGCTCTACCGAAACGGATCAAATGGAAGCCTATACGACCATATTCCACTTTTCTTGCTGTTGGGATATAATCGTCGGTCAAATGGAATCAGCAGAGATTTCAGCTTGTGAAAGATTACATCCGCTTTGCTCCCAAGGTGAGAAGCTGTTTGACCGGATGTAAGTTATTTGACGAACGTGATGAGTTGTGTCTTGTGTGTGTGGCCAAAGGTGTGCACCAAGCTTACAACGATACATGGTGGATACTATCGAAAAACAAGATGAAGGTGTCATAATGTATTGAAGATACATTGTGAACCACAGTCCATCTCAGGCTTAAATTTGCCCACAGATTTTGATATAGACATCATAGTTATAAAAGAATATAAAACAATACTTTTTGTGTTACATAAAGCATTATATATCAGCCATACCATGCCACACCGATAAAGTGGTTCTCAAACTTCCGTGAACAGCGTTAGTTTTGTCCTTATCACAAAATATTAGACCCGTATTTTATCTTGTTTTTTATTAGAGTGCCCATTTCCATTTAAGGGTGGTCCAAAAAAATCCTTTTTTTTCACTTTTTCCGAAAATCACTTTTTGAAAAAACACATAACTTTCGAACTACTGGACCGATTCCGATGATCTGCACATTAAATTGAAGCCAATTAGCTAAAGATCTCTAAAAAACACAATACTTGCGATAAAAAAGGATTCTGTTTTTGTAATTATTGATTGTTTTTGTTTTCATAGTTTACATGGTCTCGGGGTGCTCCCTTGGCCGAGTGGTTAGCGTCATAACTAACATGCCGGGTGTTCGAGTTCGATTCCCGTTCTGGTCGGGGGAATTTTTCGTCAAAGAAATTTCCTCCGACTTGCACTGTGATCACGCGTATTCTAGAGCTTGCCACTCAGAATGCATTCAAGGCGTGTTATTTGGCATAGAAATCTCAACTAAGTACTAATAAAAAATGACGCAAGTAATACTACGTTGAGACGGCGAAATTCCTCTAGGAACGTTAGTGCCATTGAAGAAGAAGTAGAAGATGGTCTCGGGACCGAGGACGCTATATTTTTTAATACTTTTTCTTGAAAGCTGAACATAATATATCCAATACTCAGAGAGGTGTAATTTTTTGTTCTTGAGTTATGATTCTTGAAAGTTAACCGATGGTCCAAAAAACATTTTTGCCCTTTTTCCAAAAATGACATGGCTTTTGAAAAAATAGTACACGTGCGTCAAAATTGGCTCATTGATGTAGTCTAGTCGCATAGGAGACACGACCGCATAGTTGACGTAGGATTCCGTTAGGCTACCTGTTGTTTTGGATATGTTCGAAGAATTACATTGTTAAACTCTTCGATAACGATTTGGTGGCCCGAAAAAGGGTCGTTGTTTTTAGGGTTGTTAGGTATTGTTTGTTCACAACCGAGTGATGATAATAGAAGGATGGTTATTAGACATTGTATGGTGCGTATCACGACAGAAGATGCCAAAGTGTAATGGGATATCATGAAAGCCGCCCTATGTGGCCCTGAACGAGATGGCTCCTGTGTGATGTATGGATAAAATGTAGAAACAAAACTCATGGAACTGCTTCTTTTTACAATTTTTCTCGTCGCATCAAAATATCGTTTCATATTTCATGTCATTTTAACACAACCGCTACCATATACAATTTTACACTTACAATTGTGCTAAAAGTTCTACAATGCATAATCGGTCATTGATATGAAATTTCACGAAGTAACCAACATAAAAGTTCCAAATTTAAATTTTATTTATATTCTACCAAACATAAGTTCTATACAGTTCATTGAAACATCATTCTTCAATCAATCCATCAAAAGATTCTTATTGGAACGAAAATAATAAAAGAAAACACAGGTTCATCGCTCCCAACTCATTCGCCAGCACGTATGCGATCAGCAATGCCCACGCTAGTCACAATGAGCACTATCCATTTGTGCGCGTCATTTGTTAAACTATCGACCACGAGGGTATTTATATGCTGATTTCCCCCAGGTACCTTGAATTTGAAATCTCTGCTAGAGAATACATTTCGGTGGGAACAAAAGCTCCCCCTGCGTTCATGTATTTGGGGGTTCATGTATTTTGGGGGTATTATTTTGTATATTTTTTCCCTTCGGAGTTATATGACAATTCTCACTCAATTCTAAGAGTCGGGCGACTCAAAAGTACAATGATAAATGAAAATAGTTTATTCCACCTGGCATTTTTGTAATTACGCCGATTCTCAAAATACAAACACGTGCGCAAATTAACTGTCACGTCGTGGAGCGACTTTTGGAATAGACCCCTTTGTAATGCTTATTTTCCCCAGGCAGCTTGGTTTTGATGTCTCTGTTAGGAAACACCCTTCGGTGGGAACAAAAGTTCCCTTTACGTTGATGTATTTGCAATGCCGATTTCTCCGTATCCTCAATTTCGACCAATCAGAACGAGGTATTTCTGTTTGGAGATTGTTCGATTGTTTGATAATTACTTTCACATAATATATTATTTTATTCATTGTGATGAATTGTTATGGAATGCTCAGATCGATTGATGCAAATATCTCGTAAATCCATCAGGAAATAACTGACCAATAATTGTAAGTACATGAGCCGCCGCATGTGTCGTCAATTTCGACCAATCAGAAGTGGGTATTTCCATTAGAATAGGGGTTGAAATTTTTCAATTGTTCGATAGTTAGCTTCATGACATATAGTATTTGATTCAATTAAAAAAAATGTTCTTGAGTGCCGAAATCGATTGACGCAAAAATCACATAAATCCATCATGAAATGATTAAGTAATAAAAGTTTGAAATTGGACAATTTTCACGATGTGCTCGATTTTAGATTTTCAATTTGTACCCCAATATGTTCCCGAAAGACGTAATCCTACGTCAAAAAAACAAATACAATCAATAATTACGGAAACAACATATTTTTTTTCAGGCAGTGCAGTATGTTTTCATAGAGGTTCATTGTTCATCGGCTCCAATATATCGGTCGTAAAAACTATGAATGAATTAATGAATTTTTGGAAAAAGTCATTTTTGTGAAAAAAAAAAAGGGGAAAAACTTGATTTTTCGAAACAAACCAATACGAGTTTATTATTTAAAGAACAAAATTACCACTTTCTGCGAACCACTATATCGGTTTGGCATGGAATGGCTGTATATAGTTACAAGTGCGTTTTTTTAACCTGAAAATTCGTTTTCACCTTCAAATAAACTAACAACTCTTGTCACGATGTATTCGAAGACCATAAGGTAATTCGATTTTCTGAATTTTCCCATTTTCCTTCAGAGTTTTCATGTTAAGTTGGAACATGGTGGATTGAAATATATGTTGTATTTTTATGGGACCCCCAGAAACATTTCGCGTTCCCAAAAACCCTGATGTGCCAAATTTGGCTCCATTTGTTTTATCTTTTCTCGAATTATGCAAAAATTTGAGGTTCATTTGAACAGTAGCCCCCCTGCTTCCTTATAGAGGGGGAAGAATTGTCGAACCACCACTTCTTGTCCCCTAAAACTAAACCTAAACCCTAAAACCATACGCTAAATTTGGTTCAATTGGCTTGATTAGTTCTCGAATTATGCAGAAATTTGTGGTGGTGCAGTGACCAAACAATACACAACAACCCTTTTAAGGGGCATCAAATCATTATCAAAGAGTTCAACGATGAAATTTTTCAAACATATCCACAATCAGCATGCAACAGATAGCCTAACGGAATCCTAAGTCAACTATCCGGTTGTGTCTCGGACACAACCCTCCAGTGACTTTTGGCGTAGGATTACGTCTTTCGGGAACATATGGGGGTACAAATTGAAAAACGAAAATCGATCGCATCGTGAAAAATGTCCAAGTTCAAACGCTTATTGCTCAGTCATTTCATGATAGAATGATGAGATTTTTGCATCAAACGATTTTGGCACTCTATAACAATGTCCCCAACAGTGACATCAAAACCAAGCTACCTAGGGGAAATCGGCATTGCAAATACATGAAAGTAGGGGGAGCTTTTGTTCTCACCGAAAAGTGTTCCCTAACAGAGACATCGTAACCAAGGTGCCCGAGGGACATCGGCATTGCAAATATATGCAAGTCGGGGGCATTTTTATTTTGCAAGTAAGGTGAGTGATACGAATAATTCTAGCAAATAAAATTTAAATTTGGAACTTTAAAGATGGTTGCTTCGTGAAATTTCATATCAATAACCGATTGTGTATTGTGAAAAATTTAGCACAAGTGTAAGTGTAAAATTGTATATGGTAGCAGTTGTGTTAAAAATGACTTGAAATATGAAACGATTTATTTCAATTTTCATAAATAAAAACCAAGGTGTGTTCCCGCTCGAGAATGGGACGTTTGATTTAAGCTGTCTGTTTTATTGTGTTCATTGTCACCCAAGGAAAGTTTATACGGCGAAAAAGATTGGAAAAGTGAAGAAATATTAGAAAAAGTGATTTCCCATATTATCTACATATAGTATTAGGTGTTGTTAGTCCAATTAAAATTCGCATTGGGTTGAATAAACACTCAGAAAGTAAAAATTATAAAAGAAAATTACCTTTCCATTTCAAACATGTTTTCTCTATATTAAAGTAACATGTTTTTACTGATCAGGAAACTAGATAATTGTGTTCGGTATTGGTAATTATATTATAATTATATTATATTATATTATATTATATTATATTATATTGGTGAGTTTTTTTTTCTTTGTTCCATCCATGCATAACACAGGAGGCATCTCGTCTAGGATCACAGAGGTTTTCATCATATCTCGTATCTTTTATCTTACACACAATCCAACGACTGTTTACTATCCTGTCATCATCACTCGGTAAACACTGCTGGAGTGAACAAACAATACCTAACAACCAAACAAAACGGCCCTTTTCAGGGCCACCGAGTCATTATCAAAGAGTTTAACGATGTAATTCTTCAAACATATCCAAAAACAACAGATAGTCTAACGGAGTCCTACGTCAACTATGCGTCTAATGTCTTTATAACATGGCCTAATTCACAATGTTTAAAATTTTCTTGTGCATCGTTCGTTGCTTTGTGTTTTTGTAGTGCGGTTTGCGAGGGCTGCGACCAACCCGACTATCTCACAGGGGAACCAAATTCAAAGGCACTTTTTCCAATACACTCTAATGTACGGTTGTGTCCCATTCACCCGAATAACAATCACCCGAAGCACGTCTACCCGAAGCACATTTACCCGAATGTAACAAATACCAGAATACAACATATACCCGAAAGGACATTTACCCGAGTGCGACAAATACCCGAATGGACATTTACCCGAATGTAACAAAAAATCGAATGCGACATTTACCCGAATGCAACATTTGCCCGACTGAAATGTTTACCCGAATGAAGAAGGAAAAGTTCTGACAAATCAAGTTATGAGTTTTTTCGAATCTTCTGTTACGAAGTTACGAAGCAGAATGAGAAATTGTAATGAGAAAATTCGAAAAAAATGTTGAAGTTTTCGCTATGTTATATTTAGAAATTAGTGTAGACACAATTGACATGTCTTCTTTCTTTTCCGTATTGCTCTTTAAAGTCAAGAGATCAATCAGAAATGAGCATAGGTTATGAAATATTCCGAAAATTAGGCAGATAACTTTGACATAAAAAAAAATAAATGAAAGTGTGAAAAGAATAGATGAGAAAAAATGGTACGTATGTACCACCGCAGCGCAGTTTTTATCATGAATTTATTGTTTCGTGATGAAATTTATTCTGAGATCAATGTAATGGAGGCAACGAGAATAAGGAACCGAGGCGGCACTAAGCCGCCGAGGTGACGCAATCCGAGTCGGCCGCCGACCCGCCGTCGAAAGCGGCGGCCTCTCGCAGGCAAACCTGTGTTCCATCAATTGGCTGGTTTGTCTGAAACATAGGAGACGATCCTTTAGTCAGGACCGCTTAATTATGCATGTCATGCATTTTAATTGCCTGGTTGCAAACATGATGCACCAGATAAACGTATGCCGTCTGACGCTCGCTAACGCTCGGTCGGACCTAACTAGAGGATCGTCTCCTGTGTTTCAAACTAACCGAGTTTTCGGTGGAACAAAGGTTTGCTTGCGAGATGCAGCCTCGGTTCCTTGTTTTCGTTAGATGGGGACTTCGCCTCATTACAGTGACCTCAAAATTGATTCCAGCGAAAAAATAAATATATAATCAAAATTGCACTTCAGTGCCATAATGCGTATGTACCAAAATTGACAACTTTCTTTTAAGTAAACGGGATGCGTCATCCATATGAATGGATAAACATCATAATACGTTATAAAACTGCATTCTTTCACTTTTCATTACTTCGAAAGGGATTTTATTCAACGCCGCTATTTCTCAAATTGCTATACCCACGAAAAATACTTTTTGAATGGAAATGAACGAACGAGACAAATATAATCTTTACATAACACTGATCAGAAAAAAATATAAAAATACTTCCCAATAATAAAATTTGAGTATTATCGAATATATCTTTCTTTCGGGTATGTGTCGCATTCGGGTAAATGTTACATTTGGGTAACTGTTACATTCGGGTAATTGTTGCATTCGGGTGAATGTCGCATTCGGGTAAGTGTCAATTCGGGTAGCTGTCGCATTCGGGTATTTGTTACATTCGGCTGAGTGGAATTCGGGTGAATGTCTTTCGGGTAACTGTCTTTCTGGTGAGTGGGTTTCGGGTAAATGTGACACAATCCTAATGTACACCTCAGGAACGCTAATTATTACACATTGTTGAGTTACTTTCTATTGTTTGTTGTACAAATAATAAACAACGGAAAGCAACTCATCAAGCTTTTTGATGGAATTTGTCTACCGACCATAAATTTAGTTCTACCCATGTGTACGTGTTAATGTGAACATAAACGAGTCCGGGTGCCAGAGAACCCCAATTTGGTGCGTTCCATAAAGGGCAGCAAACAAACTTCCGCTACATTGGGGACATATTTTAGCAATCGATAAACAAGGATGTTGTGTTCGTCTGTCCAGAATATGAAAAAACTGTCCGGAGAAAATTTATCCTGCCGATTGAATTTCCCATTTGGGATTTGGCAGTAGTTGTATGACACTGTGTTGGAAGAGCAGAATGGAATTTGGAACGGATTGTTCAGAGCAAGGGAAACAACTTTTCAAGTTTCAGTCGGGTGTGGGTTCAAATTAGCACCCGTTTTGTGTGCACCCTAATGTGTTTATCGGACTAGTTCGATTGAAAATGTGTGGGTGCAGAACAAACTTTTCCAATAATGTAACGATTGATGTAAATAAAATTGGCCCGAGAGAGTTGACCGAATGCGGTTTTATTTACAAAGCAAGGTTCTTCAACCGGAGAGTTGAATATGTAAACGTTTGTAATATTATAAGATTGTCTTCAAAGCTGATAGTGTACACTTTGTGATTATGTGTAGAAGATTATTTTCAATGTTATTTCTCACCTGTTTCGTTAATTTGGTTCCGCCTTCGCAGCAATTAAATTCAGATCTACGAATATTTAGGACACAGTATGCTTTGTTGGTAACATTACAAAATGTCAGCAAGAGATAAAATTGCATATCTCAGAAAAGAGCTAAGTCATGCGAAGGATGCACTGTGTCGCTCAGGAGAAGAAATAGAAAAACTGAAGGTAAAATTCTTGCTGTTTTACATTTGTTTCGAAAAATAGTGCAAATTTTTCAACGTCTTTATATAAGCAATTACTGAACGAGATGACACTTGGAAAACAAGATGTTCTCAACGAGTTGCATACCACACAGCAGGTGAACACCCGACTTGCTCGACGTCTGGACAAGCATAGGTTAATTTAAACCAATGGTTGAATCCTTATCGTCTCAAATAATTTATTACCTACGTCGCAGATACTACCTTTCAACTCTAACCAACGAGTTCCAGTATGAAATGAAGCAAGTAAGATCTATCCTAAAATCGATGCAGGTGACAAGTTTCTTGTTTCCACGCACAATATGTTTCGAAACAAAATTCTTCCAGAAATCATTACGCGTTTCCAACCGCAAGCTGACCCACCATATGCAATATTGTGTCCGCACGCGTTTCCAGCTGGGGAAAATGTTTTTCCGGATGCGATCAACTAAGCAGTGGTGCGAGAAACAACGAAATCGCTATCAGCAAATGTGTTTCCAGTTCGCAGAGTTTGTACGGGAGCAAAATCGAAACATGCAGTCCATTGTGGAGACCAAACTCAGCAACGAGAGCATATCCATGTGCCACAGGCAGTATCTGGATCTACTTACGCGCTGTTCCTTGCTCCTGCATGAGAACATGAATTTAAGACTATTGTCGATGCACAAACTGGACGAACAAGAGCAGAGCTCGAGTGGTGGCATGGATGTACCTGGTAGTCCGGCAAATTATGTTCTTTCAGGATCCGAGAAGGTGGTTATGGGCTCCATTGTTTGTGTAATGGTGAATAATGATTGCTCGATGATTGCAGGAGTGCGCTGGAGCGGACGAAAATAATGTTAGTGCAGACAGTTTGGATTCACTGAGACGACGTCGACATTCTGTTTAGAAGAAAAGTTTTCCCTAAACATAGTTAGTCTAAACAGTACATGTTACTTACTGATAATGAAAATAATTAAAGGAGCTTTTTTGTGTTTATTTCCACTAAATTATTTGAAACAGGATGAAATGGGACAAAGTGTGATAAAACATGTCGAACTATCTTAAATATTTCTCTCTCACATTTCACGTCACAAGCTACAATCGCGCAAAACGAGGGCGGCAAATTCGGACTGCAAAGCCAGCGTTCAACTTTAACTTCTGACGAAGTTGAAATTGTATTCTGAAACTAATTCAAAAGTGATTTCCACCACGATGGTCAACCTAGCACTAAGCTCGAGAAGCGCGGGCGATTCTTCCTCGAATCGGCTATTTTAAATAGGACAGCGATAATAGAACTTTACAAATGGAATGCTGATTGTGTAGCTCGCTTTTTAGATCTTTGCATTTCACCTCAAATGCCCTAAAAGCATTTACTTAACCGCTTTCCTCCGACGAGCGCGTCAACAACTCTGTACTGCAGGTACTGTGAAAAATGGAGAGAAGAATAAATGAGAGCAAATTTGAATTTTAATGGCACTCTGCTGGCAAGAGCTTCCACAGCTTTGCAAAGAATGCTGCAACGGAACAGAAAACTTGCCTCCTGAAACAGTTTCCTGCCAGTGTTGACGGGAGTCCGGTTTTATGGAGATGACTTGCTCGTAAATTTGGTAATTCTGCGTATTTATACAAAACTCGGGTAATCTATGCAGGGAAAAGAGAACGGAAATGGGAATTTCGCACAGTTGCAGTTTAAAGCGTCTGCAGCCTACGAGTTGCATATTCGGAGTGCTTGATAATAGTCTCCATAGCCAGGATCTACAATTGTTTTTAAATGCGATTGAATGAAAAGTTCGAATGGAGATAAATAAATAATCATATTCAGGAAATGACAAAAATATATAGGAGAGAAGAAATAAATATCAGCGCAGGTCAATCTGTTTCCGTTCATGCTTTGAAAAATGTCGATTTCGATAACTTTTTTTGTTGTGTTTCATTCACAAAAATTAATTCATATTCTGGAAGATGTAGACTTCGATATATGATATTTAACATTTTATCGCCCCGTCACCCAGACCTGGGTGACACTTTCAATTTGAATAGAATTTTTAAACGGAATTTGATAGAATAGGCACTTAGATGTAAATATAGGATCTGTAGAATAATAAAAAAATCAATGTTTATCTGTAGGGTTGTCTCACATCAATAGAAATTTAACCCCCTCCCTGTTGACCGATTGATCTTGAATTTGGAACACGCCTGCTGTCGTTATAAACTGCGTATTCCATGATCTTTAAAATCCAAGATGACGGCCGCTACAAAATGACGGACTACATACTTTATCAAGACCCCATCAATATGGGTATCAAATGAAAAGGCTTGACTATTAGAACACAGTTATTTATGAAAAATGTGAATCCAAAATGGCCGCCATCGTAAAATGGGACATTTTTTACAATTCATCAATACGGGTGTCAAACCCTTTCGTTTGACACTTGACTAGTAGAACATACTTATTCGTGAAAAATCACATCGAATCAATATCTTTATGTCGTCTATAGTAAGTTCTTCTAACATATCGTCCAGGTCTTCACTTGCGTATAGTTCCTCAATATCCGAATCGGAACTCGATGAGATAATACTCGAAATTTTTGTTCTAACGCTTCGCACTATTTCGTCGTCACTAATTCCCTCGCTTTCAGATTTAAGTGCGATTCACATACAACATCCACGTCACGTTCGTCACGTTGCGTCAATTATTCTTCCAAGCAGTTCTTATGCAAACATTCACATACATCGGCAACGGCAACTTCGACTTGCCGTTGCTGTTGTATGTGAATGCTTCAATAGGAATTGCATGGAAGAATAATTGACGCAACGTGACGGGACGGAACGTGAACGTGACGTGGATGAGGTATGTGAATCGCGCTTTACTATTACGCCGTCCGGTGAACATTTGGAGGATGAGAAAAAAAATACATTTGCGTTTACGAAAAAACAGGAAGTGGGTTATATCTATGGTATAACCACAATGGTGACGTAGGACTATCGTTGATTTAGTGATCATTTGTTTGAAGTTGAATCTGAATTCATTCTGAATGAATGAATAAATGAATATTTGGGGGACTTCGAAAACGAGGTACAAGGTTTTATACATCCAATATTGGATACGAAAATATACTACTGATGGGGAAGAATAATCTTCAAAGGCTATCCTGCTAATTGCACTTGATTGAAAAATCACAGAACTAAATGTATTTGGTCGCAGTATTATATGGACAGAAAACATAAAAATAAACTCTTTCGCTTGAATGTAATTTTCAATTACAAGGGAAACTGGCTGATTATTTTGCAGCAACGACATCTTTCCAGATTCTCCTCGATTCTTCTCGAAATCCAACAGTGGTTAATGCTAACTCGATAACCACCTGTTAATGGCACTTGAGTTAAAAATATTTGGTCGCTGTGTTATATGGTTAGAAAACATTAAAATAAACTCTTTCGCATTAATGTATTTTTCAATAGGAAGGGAACTGGCAGATTATTTTTCAGCAGCGATTAGATCTTTCCGGAATTTTCTTGATGCTGAATGGCATCCAAACGAAACAAATTCCACGCGTGTATGTGTGTGTGGCGGCTGCTTCGATGTCTTCCCGGGGAACAGTTTTTCGATGCTGATACTCTCTTGCTCACCTTTTCTTCTCCTTCTGATGGCTCGGCTTTTCTGCCCTCCCTCACAGTTCCAAACAAACTGCATCTCTTTCAGGTCAGGTCAGACCAGGTAATGAATCCCTCGATCCCTCGCCGTCCAGCTCGTCGAGCACGTTCAGCTCGTTCAATCATCCAAGTTCAGGGGCCTATCCAAGTTGCGCAATTATTATTCTTATTCTCAGAAAAAAAAGTTGCAACAACTTGCTCCTTCTTTTAGTTTTTTATCTACCAAGTGCAAAGAACAATGAAAACGAATCACGTGAAAAGTCGGAGTTGCCAAATGTAAACTATATATGATGATTATTTTCCCACAAAGAGACACATGTTCTCAGTATGATATATTCACAGAATATTCGCAATCGATTGAATAGAATGATCCATTTTCTCCAATAAAATTGTAGTTATTCATCGGCATCGGATATAGTATATAGGGCAAGTACGTTTGGTTGAATATCATTTTTATTATAATTGGCAACACAGTATAATTGGCTGAAAAATTATTTGTATAAGTTTTCTATTTAGCAGTCGGTTGATTTCATTCCGATTCAACAGAAAAGTGGTCCCGAATCGAACCCGAATTCGTTATTGCCCTCTTATTTCTCTAGCAAACCGACAGTTGAATTTGGACCCAGCGACGAAAGTGTTAAGGAACCGTTGAATTTGAAATCAAATGATTCCTATAGACTTTTATTCCATGGACAGATTTCTACCGAAAAATAGGCTCTGATATTGTTCAAATCTTGTGTGTACAGAATAATTTTGGACAAGTACTTTTATTTTGTGTTAGGGGTGCACCATTCTTATTTAAGGTGGCCTTAAAAATTCAGTTTTTTGACAACTTTAAGATGAACCATTAGTTTTACTTTTGGGGTGCATCTTATCATTTGTTATTTAAATACATTTCATTTATTGATAAAATATCAAACATCAACCAAGCGGGCTAAATGTTCGAAATGTTGAAACATTAATATATTCGTCGAAATCAGCATTAAAAATGAGGAAAGGTAGTAAAGGCTTTTTCAATAAGAGCGCTACAAAAGATTTTTTTTAATAAAACAAAAACGGTTTTGGATATCAATTAAATTCTTTATCCATGTGAAAGTATATTTGATGCCATTATACATGGAACTCGATTTCGTTTACATGGACACCACGGGCACGCTTGCAGAAGTCCAGACGCTGAACCCAATTTTCGACGGTTTTCATGCAAAAATTGGCCGATACTGCTGCAATTTCACGTTCGATATTCGTACGAACTTCATCAATCGTCGCTGGCTTTTTAGCATAGACCGTAGACTTGACTTAGCCCCACAGGAAACAGTCTAACAGCGTCAAACCGCACGACCGAAGCGGCCAATAGACTGGGCCATTTCGTGGGATAACACGCTCACCAAACTTGGTTTTCCATAAATCGATTGTTAAATTCGCTGTGTGGCTTGTGACGCCGTCCTGTTGAAACCACATAGTGTCCAAGTCCATATAATCCAATTCGGGCCAAAACTATTCGGTTATCATTGAGCGGTAGCGATTCCCATTCACGATTCCCATTCCCATTGATCATCAAGGAAGAAGTACGGTCCAATGACGCCGCCGGACCATAAACCGCAGCAAACCGTATTTTTTTCGGGAAGCAATGGTGACTCATGGAGTACGTGTGGATTGCTGTCTGACTAATAACGCATATTTTGCTTATTGAAGAGGCCATTCAGCCAGAAATGAGCCTCATCGCTGAAGATGATTTTTCGATGAAAATCCGGATCATTTTCAGGTTGTTGCGCAGCCCAATTCACGAACATACGACGCTTCTGGTGGTCAAGCGGCTTCAATTCTTGCGTCAATTTGATCTTGTAAGGATGATGTAGGCCAAGATCTTTTCGCAAAATTAGCCACAACGACGTCATAGAGATGCCCAACGCTTGAGAACGTCGTGTGAGAGACAAATTTGGGTCTTCCTCAATTAATTCGCTAACTACAGCAATATTCTCGACACTACGGGTACTTCTTTGTCTCACTGGCACGGAAACATTTTGTACTGTACATGTGGATTCAAATTTTTCCACAAGACGCTCAATTGTTGATCTGGCAAGACGATTATGACGACCATAAATTTAACCGTAGCGCTCTTAAAGTTGAGGCTATGACTCCAAATTTCGGTTGTAAATATTCATAATTGACTCGTTGTTGGATCGTACATCTTTCCATGATGAAATGGCAAACCTTACTGAAGAGAAATGTCACGAAAGCGAGAAAAAATATGGCGTCGTTTGCTGTCCCTATCGGTCTACTTTTGTAGCGTCCCTATTGAAATACCCGTTATTTGAGACATGTAATCGAGCATTGCAGAAAATAATCAATTCATTAATTTGAATTCGAACGAACAATTACTATCAGTCATGCTGGACAACGCTTCTCTTCACACGAATATCGCGGGCTCATGAACTGCTTTAACGAATGTTTCATTCGTACGGATCTTTTCTCACTGTATCCCTTCCATTCGATTGAATAACCGCACTTTCATTCAAGCCGCTCGTCATGTTGTTATTTGAGATTTACATTTGTCCCTCTCAATTGAACTAGTGATCGAGACTCAATAGGCACCCGAGGATGCTATGGTTTGTTCCAGAGAGAAAAAGAGGAACAGCCCGGCGAGAGTGATTTTTTGACGTAGAACTACGTGTTTCAGGAAGGGTGCTAAATCAGAAAACAGGCCACGTTTTTATGAAGTATAGTTAACATCAATAACTATTTCCACAGCGAACGGATTCTGATGATTTGCATACCAATCGAATCGAACATTCTCTAAGGCTTGTTTGATATGCCACACATTACAATTCCCTAATCCCTAAACAGTTTCAATTTATGAAAACTGGAGGCATTCCCATTTTCCCGTACATTTGTTTTGCCGATTTGTGTGCTTTCCATACCGTACCGTTAGAAAAGAGTAACCAATACACTCGTTTCTCTCCGCTTTCAACTTATTTGGAATAAATAAGCCATCCACGATTTAAAAAAAAAAATTGAAATATTGTCCAGTTTTATCCCGTTTTTTCATATGGTTGCTTCATTTTATCAAGTTTTCGTAAAATATATTCATTATGCATAAACATTCTCCCTCACCCTTCCTATTCCTTGACCAATTTTGTTTTTTTTTTTTTTTTTTGACATTTTTCGTTCGATCGATCCAAAGTGTATTTTTTTCTCTTCTTACGCACTCTCAGTGTTATTTTTCTCCTGCTTACACATCCGAAAATCAATACGGTTAGCGAGCAGTGCGTGGGATATCTTACCAAGCAGCAACGTGTTACAATGTCAATATGTTCTAGGTCCTCCAAAACATTCTGAAGTTCAGACCAATTGATCTACAATGACGTGATAGGTCTTCCAAATCATTCTAAAACTCAGAAGATCATAGTCTCAATGTGCTCCATATTTTTAATTGATATGAATATGAAAGTAATCTTCCTTCCGTTTACATCAGTCGACCATTTGACGAAATGAAACTCCGAAAATCTCATGTGTTACAACATGTGGGAAAGATTATTTTTAGGTATCCTGAAAAGGAAAACCTGTACAATTAATTGGATCGGCTGTACATTCTATTATTTATCGCCTCTTTTCCCATCGAATTCCAATTGATACGATGGAAAATCAACTGTGGTAAACCTGAGAAGGTAACTGAGAGAACTTCTGGAAAATTAATCATCCCAGTGTTATTCATAGCGTATACACTTTATAGAACTCCATTCGCGACGGTGGAGAGTTATTATTACACCCAAACTAGCGTTGGCAGAAAACATGTCATCTTTGGCAGAAAAGATGCAATTTCCTGTGCATGAGAGTCAAATGTGCAAATAATGAGCTATTTTAAAAGCTTAAAAATGGTTTGTATGTATGCGAGCAGACATCTCTTTCTGTTTTATTTTCTCTTTTCATTTGGGATTGTGCAAAAAAAAGTTCATACGACGTCAATGGGGATCGAACCAAGGCCGGCTGGAATGCAAAGTTACTTTACACGACCACGCTATCCATATAGCTGCCAGCGCTATTATAAGGGAGCGTGATAATATTACACCTCATCATAAAATGAAGTTGGAAGTTGTTTTCATATTGGCTCTAGCATATATATTATACAAATGATTTACATGTATTGGGGATTAGAACATTTTATGTTATCTTTCAGCTCATTTTATGTAATAAATCGGGATTCCAGAACATGTGCTAAAAATTAACTTTGGGTGTAGGAAACCTGGAAAGATAACCAGAAGAACTCTAAAACTAATCGGACCGGCGATATATCGAACTCTAATCTGGAAGGGGAGAGTTATCTTTTGGAAACCTGAGAATCCGAGAGAACTCCTCTAGAATTCTGAAGATATTATGCATGGCGCGGGACGGAGGAGAGTTATTTTTTGATAACCTGAGAAGGTAACCGAGAGCTCCTCTAAATCCAATGTTCCCGGCGATATGTTCCGTTATCGATCGTGCGTACTCTGCATCGAACTTCAATCGCAACGGAAGAGAGTTCCTCTAGGTAGTAGCCACGAATAGCAACTTACAACCGTTCTCCTTATGGGCTTTGGGATGTTCTTTTTCGGACTTGCTACTACAGAGATCCGTCATTCGCAGGAGAAGTTTTGACGTAGGACTACGTCTTTCGGGAACATATTGGGGCACAAATTGAAAATCGAAAATCGAGCACATCCTGAAAATTGTCCAATTTCAAACGCTTATTGCTCAGTCATTTCATGATGGATAGATGGAATTTTCGCGCCAATCGATTTCGGCACTCCATAACCATTTTTTATATTGAAGAAAATAATATATGTCATGAAACTAACTATCGAACAATTGAAAATCTCAACCCCTATCCTAACGGAAATACCCACTTCTGATTGGTCGATATTGACGACATATGCGGCGGGTCCCTAACAGAGACATCAAAACTAAGCTGCCTGGGGGAAATCGGCATTGCAAATACATGAAATTAGGGGGAGTTTTTGTTTCTACCGAAATGTATTCCCTAACAGAGATATCAAAACCAAGCTGCCTGAGAGAAATCGGCATTGCAAAAACATGAAAGTAGGAGTAGCTGTTGTTTCTACCGAAATGTATTCCCTAACAGAGACATCTAAACCAAATCATTATCAAATAGTTAAAAATGGTTTGTATGTATGCGAGCAGACATCTCTTTATGTTTTATTTTCTCTTTTCATTTGGGATTGTGCAAAAAAAAGTTCATACGACGTAGATTGATTGGTTCGACAACTCGCAAGCAGATCGGACAAGTTATTAATCGATCCAACAAAGGTGTTTTTGACGTAGGACTACGTCTTTCATTTCTATACCGGGGTGTAAAATCAAAGTTTCGAAAACGAAAGCGTTACGCCGGAGACCGAGATTTTGAGCGTTAATAGCTCCTAAACAACTGAACGAATTGGTATGAAAAACACTTCATTCAAAAGATAAAATGTCTACGCGTTCTATACTTGGTACTTTCTGATCCAAAAACTTGTTTCAATAGTATTAAATTTGCTTTCAAAACATGCTATTGAAATCACCAATCCGTATATAAGCGAGCGCCGCTCGGAAATCCACTCAGTTCTAATTGAACAGCGATTGGAGCATGTTGTCGCTGTTGAGGTGAAGCTCTTCATTTATCATGAAAGCGCGGATGAACGGTGTCACCACGAGTCTGTTTGTGCACCTTAGGCCAGAAGGGAATCCATCAGGAGGAGAGTGATGCCACAAACGGTTCCCCGGGAAGATCTCGAAGCAGCCGCTACAAACACACACACACATACACGCGCGGAATTCTTTCCGTTTGGATGCCATTCAGCATCAAGAAAGATCCGGAAAATAATCTGCCAGTTCCTCTGGGAATTTAAAAATACATTCATGTGAAAGAGTTTATTTGAATGTTTTCTATCCATGTAACACTGTGATCAAATACGTTTGGTTTTGTGATTTTTCAATCATTTCAATTTTCAATAATCGCAATTAACAGGATAACTTCTGAAGATTATTCTTTTCCATCAGTAGGATATTTCCGTATCCAATATTGTATGCGCTCGCAATCGATTATTGCTCAGTCGCCGAAAGTTCCGAGCTCAGAGAGTTCATTCCCCTCTAGTTTGCCTTCCAAATTGCCATCGTAAACCACGCCTTCTCTCGATTCAATCACGCACAAAAAGCATACTTAAGCGATATTCTGGTGGTGAGACGCATTCATTTTTCGTGAGGATATCGATAAGACAACATCGTTGCCTAACGTGCTGGAGGAGGTGGACGGCGAAGGTTCGACACATACACGCGCAGAATTCTTTCCGTTTGGATGCCATTCAGCATCGAGAAAGTTCCGGAAAGATCTAATCATTGCTGGGAAATAATCAGCCAGTTCCTCTGGGAATTTAAAAATACATTCATGTGAAAGAGTTTATTTGAATGTTTTCTATTCATGTAACACTGTGACCAAATATTTTTCAATCAAGTACTATTAACAGGTGGTGATCGAGTAAGTATTAACCACTGATGGGCTTCCAGTATCGAGGAAAATGTGGAAATATCTAATCGTTACTGAAAATAATCTGCCAGTTCCTCTGGGAATTTAAAAATACATTCATGTGAAAAAGTTTATTTGAATGTTTTCTATCCATGTAACACTGTGACCAAATATGTTTCAAGCAAGTGCTATTAACAGATGGTTATCGAATTAGCATTAACCACAGGTGGGCTTCCAGTATCGAGGAAAATGTGGAAATATCTAATCGTTACTGAAAATAATCTGCCAGTTCCTCTGGGAATTTAAAAATATATTCATGTGAAAGAGTTTATTTGAATTTTTTCTATCCATGTAACAATGTGATCAAATACATTTGGTTTTGTGGTTTTTCTATCAATCGCAATTAACAGGATAGCTTCTGAAGATTATTCTTCCCATCAGTAGGATATTTCCGTATCCAAATTGTATGCGCCCGCAATCGATTATTGCTCAGTCGCCGAAAGTTCCGAGCTCAGAGAGTTCATTCGCCTCTAGTTTGCCTTCGTAAACCACACCATCTCTCGATTCAATCACACACAAAAAGCATACTTAAGCGATATTCTGGTGGAGAGACACATTCATTTTTCGTGAGGACATCGACAAGACAACATCGTTGCCTAACGTGCTGGAGGAGGTGGACGGCGAAGGATCGACACATAAACGCGCAGAATTCTTTCCGTTTGGATGCCATTCAGCATCGAGAAAGTTCGGGAAGATCTAATCATTGCTGGGAAATAATCTGCCAGTTCCTCTGGGAATTTAAAATTACATTCATGTGAAAGAGTTTTTTTTAATGTTTTCTATCCATAAAATATCCATATAATACATTTGGGTTTGTGATTTGTCAATCAAGTACAGTTAGCAGGTAAGCTTCTGAAGATTATTCTTCAGAACAAGGTGTTTCGTATCCTATATTGGATGCATAAAACCTTGTGCCTCCAACGTAACGCTCTCGTTTTCGAAGTCTCCCAAATATTCATTTATTCATTCATTCAGAATGGATTTAGATTCAACTTCAAACAAATGATCTCTAAATCAACGATAGTCCTACGTCACCCTTGCGGTTATACCATAGATATAACCCACTTCCTGTTTTTTCACATCGAATAATCGAATGTGTCGAATGTGAAATTTAAAGTGGTGCGCGCTGAGGATCCAAATCAGACACATTCATCACACACGCCACACAGCCGCGGCAAGTAGAAATTTATTTTTCTTTTGTTTCCCTATCATTCCTTCTTCCTTCTGTGCACGATATACACCATTGTTCAACTTTGTGTTAACCAAATCGGCAAACGTTGGCATTAGGGGTGATCATTATTTCTTATATACCGTTGAATTTTTATTGGAGCTTTTTTTCATTTTAGCATTTTATTTGACATAAAATAAATCATAACCTTATAAAAAAATATTTTTTTTTTCACTCATTTATTTATTTTGAATCATTATATTCTGTTCATATCGAACAGTTGACCGATTTTTTTTATATGGCTGAGGGCGGGAAGGATCCCCCATCGACGCCATTGAATATTTCCAATACCGAGCCTCCTCCTGAAGAGCAGGAAGATGAAGCAGAAGTTGAGGAAGAAACTTCTGTATATGAAGTTGGAAGTTCCGAAGATGAGGACATTGACGAAAAACAGGATTTTCGTCCAAAAGAATACCATGAAGGCTCCAAAGGCCCATTCATTGTATACTTTAGACGAAAATCTAAACCTCTCAATGTCATTCGTATCTCGAAGGAACTTACTCAGAAGTTTTCTGCAGTTACCGAGATTACACGGATGGGGCCAGACAAACTACGAGTTGTCGTCTCAAGCAGGACCCAAGCGAACGAAATCACGCGCTGCGACCTCTTTGCGATTGAGTATCGCGTATACGTGCCCTGTTGCAACGTCGAAATAGACGGCGTAATAACCGAAAAGGGTTTGACTCGAAAAGAGATTATCGATGGTGTCGGTCGCTTCAAGAACTCTTCACTAAAAACTGTGAAGATTCTTGCATGCGATCGACTGAAATCTGTGTCACAAAATGACAAAAATGACAAAAGGGTTCTCAATCGGACAAACTCTTTTCGTGTGACTTTTGAGGGTTCCGCCCTTCCAAACTACGTTGCAATAGGTGCACTTCGTTTACCTGTTCGGTTGTTTGTACCCCGGGTAATGAAATGCAACAAATGTATGCAACTCGGTCACACGGCCGCCTATTGTTGCAATAAAAAACGTTGCGTAGATTGTGGAGACAGCCATGATGAGAATCCTTGCGCGAAAGAGCACAAGTGTCTTCATTGCGGCGGGACCCCTCATGATCTTATCCAATGCCCGGTGTACAAACAACGAGGGGAGAAAATCAAGCGTTCCTTAAAGGAACGTTCCAAGCGGACTTATGCAGAAATGCTTAAGAATTCCGTACCAACGAATCAAGACAATCCCTACTCCATTCTGCAGAACGACGAGCCTGTTGCTGACGCTCCCAATGCAGGAAGTTACGGTACATCGCAGGGTGCCGTCAGGAAAAGAAAAATTACTTCTTTTCCATCACTCCCCAGAAAGACGACCGAAACTTCCCAAGTTGGAATGAAAACTCGAATTGAACGTGCTGAGAATAGACCGAAGCAAGTACCTCCTGGTTTAAGCGGTTCTTCTACGCACCAGGGGTCCTCAGCACTTCCCGGAGCAGCACCCACCCCGTCTGTTCCATTTTCGCGGTCGAGGCAACAGCCACAATCTGGTTTGCTTGCGCTTTCTGACCTGGTGGACAACTTTTTAAATGCTTTAAATATAAATGACCCTCTTAAAAGCATAGTATTATGTTTGCTTCCGTTTGTGAGAACATTTTTGAAAGAAAAATGTGGTTTTTTAGCAGCGTTCATTTCCCTCGATGCCTAATTCAGTGCAACAGGTCAAGGATTTGACCACTGTAATACAGTGGAATTGCAGAAGCATCATCCCTAAACTAGATCAATTTAAATTTTTAGTTCATAGTTCTAACTGTGATGTATTTTCCCTCTGTGAAACATGGCTTTCTTCAGCCGACGAGCTGAATTTCCACGATTTCAACATTATTCGCCTCGATCGAAATGACTCGTTTGGTGGCGTACTATTGGGGATCAAAAAATGTCACTCCTTCTATAGAGTCACTCTCCCATCGATGACAGGCATTGAAGTTGTCGCTTGCCAGACACAAATCAATGGCAAAGACTTCTGCATTGCCTCGATATATATTCCTCCAAGAACCATGGTCGGCCGCCATCAGTTTTTTGATATCATCGAGGCATTGCCGGAGCCGCGGCTAATCTTAGGTGACCTCAACTCCCATGGAACAGCATGGGGGTCACACTACGATGACAGCCGTGCCACGTTGATTTATGATCTGTGCGACAACTTCAACATGACAGTTTTAAATACAGGGGAAGCAACTAGGATAGCCAACCCTCCTGCACGGGCAAGTATGCTAGACATATCACTTTGCTCTTCTTCGTTATCCCTGGATTGCACGTGGAAGGTAATCCAAGATCCCCACGGTAGTGATCACCTGCCAATAATTTTATCGATCGCCAATGAATCAGGTTCTCGTGAGTCAGTCGATATTGCGTATGACCTCACGAAAAATATTGACTGGAGAAAATTTGCAGAAACAATATCTGAAGCACTTGTTTCAATGCATGAACTTCCTCCACTCGGAGAGTATAACTTTATATCGAGTTTGATTTACGAAAGCGCACTTCAAGCTCAAAAGAAACGTGTTCCTGCTACCACTTTCCGACGTCGTCCTCCATCACTTTGGTGGGACAAGGAGTGTTCAAAGGTCTACCTTGAAAAATCATCCGCTTTCAAAAAATTCAGGTAAACTGGATTAGTGGAATGGTTTCGAAAGTACCAAGCTCTAGAAGCCAAACTAAAAGGTCTGATTAAAGCAAAAAAGCGTGGATATTGGCGGAAATTCGTCAATGGTTTGTCAAGGGAGACAGCTATGAGCACTCTTTGGAATACGGCTAGGAGAATGCGTGGCTGGAACCATACAAATGAAAGTGAGGAATACTCTGACCGTTGGATTTTCAAATTTGCAAGAAAGGTTTGTCCCGATTCCGTTCCTGCACAAAACGTCGTACGCGACATTCCGCTCCAATGCGATTATGAGAATTTTTCGATGGTAGAATTCTCAATTGCCCTCCTCTCATGTAACAATTCAGCTCCGGGGTCGGACAAGATTAAATTCAACTTGTTGAAGAATTTTCCCGACTTGGCGAAACAGCGTTTGCTGAACTTGTTCAACAAGTTTCTGGAGCTGAATATTGTCCCGCATGACTGGAGACAAGTGAGAGTGATAGCCATACGAAAACCCAACAAGCCGGCTTGCGATCACAACTCGTATAGGCCGATTGCAATGTTATCCTGTATTCGTAAATTGTTAGAGAAAATGATTCTACTTCGTTTGGACAAGTGGGTTGAAGCGAACAATTTGCTGTCAAATACGCAGTTTGGCTTCCGCCGAGGTAAAGGGACGAACGATTGTCTCGCGCTGCTATCTTCTGAAATCCAAATCGCATTTGCTCGTAAAGAACAAATGGCTTCCGTTTTTCTCGATATCAAAGGGGCATTTGATTCAGTTTCCATGGAAATTCTCTCAGAGAAACTTCATAATCGTGGACTTTCGCCAATTCTGAATAATTTCCTGTACAATTTACTCTCAGAAAAGCACATGTTTTTCAATCATGGCAGCTTGAAATCTTCTCGATACAGTTTTATGGGCCTACCACAAGGCTCCTGCCTAAGCCCCCTCTTGTATAGTTTTTACGTCAATGATATGGATGATTGTCTAACTAGAAACTGCACGCTGAGACAACTTGCAGACGATGGAGTTATTTCCATCACCGGTACTAATCCCGCCGTTCTGCAAAAATCCTTGCAAGATACCCTGAACAACCTGTTCACGTGGGCTCTCAAGCTGGGTATCGAATTCTCTACGGAGAAAACCGAAATGGTCGTTTTTTCTAGGAAGCACGAACCCGCCCAATTCCAGCTTCACCTATCCGGTAAAGCGATCAGGCACTCGATGTTTTTCAAATACCTTGGAGTATATTTTGACTCTAAATGTACCTGGGGGAGACACATTGCGTATTTGAAACAGAAATGCCAGCAAAGAATCAATTTTCTCCAAACAATAACCGGAACATGGTGGGGCGCCCATCCAGGAGACCTCATTCAGTTGTACAAAACAACGATATTATCAGTGTTAGAATATGGCAGTTTTTGCTTCCGATCAGCTGCCAGGATTCATATTCTCAAGCTGGAGAGAATACAATATCGTTGCTTGCGTATAGCAATGGGGTGTTTGCATTCGACACATACGATGAGTCTCGAAGTCTTGGCAGGAGTACCCCCGCTTACTCTTCGATTCACAGAATTATCCTACAGATTTCTCATCCGTTGCAAGATCATGAATCCATTGGTGATTGATAACTTCGAAAATCTACTCCAACTGACTCCTCAGTCAAGTTTTATGTCTTTGTACCATGATTTCCTTACCCATGAAGTGCACCTGATCTTCTGCTTCATCTATTACTGTTCCTCAGAAACGCCGATGTCAACGTTTAATGATGTTTCCTTCGTTGTGCCCCCGTTTCATATCCCTCCTATCCGATCGATAAACTTTTACTTAGTCGCGGTAATACATACACACACTCTTTACAGATACACGGGCCAAAGGTTGTGCAGTCCACTGATCATTCAACAAGAGCCAAAGGTTGTACCGCTCATGACAACTCTACACGAGCTGATGTTTGCGCCGGCTAGTGACCATTCTATCCTGGATTCCTCGAGTCGAGAAGACGCACCACGCTAGATATGGGGTACAGACTAGGGGGCGTTGCTGATTAATGGTCAGCTGCATCCCAAAAGGAAGTATCCCGTGTCGGGCACAGGTACAGAGCATTGGAGACAGCAACATCACAATTACGAAAACACTTGTAATACTAACCTCGAGCCAACCGCGAGTAATCGGTTACATATTACTAACATAGTTATAAGGCAAACATTGTCGAAATATTGAACTCCCGGCCCCGTCAGGTTGACGCCATATGAGCCTTAATAAAAATATATATTTTGGATAAAAAAAAAAAAAAATCAAATAGTTCAACGATGTAATTCTTCAAACATATCCAAAATCAACAGATAGTCTAACGGAATCCTACGTCAACTATGCGGTCGTGTCTCGGACACAACTCTCCTGTGACTTTTTTATTTTATATTCATCGTGAGTGCGAAAAAAATAGCTACGAAGATGGTCAAAAAACACTACAGAAATGTCGAAATTCGAGAAGGAAAAGAACAGAAAATTCAGGTAAGGTTTGATGCAGTAAGCTATAACCAGAAACCGTGTACGTCAATCAATCTCATTGTCGAGCAAAAAAAAATACGAGATTTTTTAAGTTTTATCCAAATAAAACCATATTTTTTTGAGGTTTCAGAAGAAAAGATCCTCAAATGTTGTTTCACAGTAATGTTCGAGTGGTGGAAAACGTTATTTTGATCTACTCGAATGGTTAATTCATGGTTTATTTCGCTATTTTATGATCTACTATACGCTTTGAAAGGAATACTATTTCTCGGACATTAGAATAAGCATAAAAAATTATTTTAGATAAATCAAAGCCGAACTTCTTAAAGTAAAACGATTTCACGGGATCCAGTTTTCTTCCAGTTTTTTTAAGAGCAATCTTACAGTTTTTTTGGAAAATATTATTGGCAACCCTGTTTGGTGGTGATCGGAGCAACACCGTTGCTGACGAGCATCGAGCGAGAATGGATTCTTTCCCTGTCGAGAAAGACAAGGGAGGGAAGAGTATGGAGTAGAGTTGCTTTCCATTGATGGAATGGAATGAAACCACGGTTGCGAGCGGATAAGCAAGTACAAAACAACGAGCGGACATCACTCATACCTAATGTTGAATTCACACATATAGACACCCACAGCTCGATACAAGAATTGAAGATAGTGCGGATATGGAAGAGTATCCAGAATTTTGGAATACGGACATACACTTCATTTATTTAAATAAATGTATCTTCCATGGAAGTATGCCTTCAAATCCCAGTAGGAAAGATGATTATAGGAGCAATGGTGTTTATAATTTGTGATCGATATCTGAGTGGGAAGGAGAAAATCTGGTGCGATTTGGCCGCGCAGTTTAATCGCAAAGTGAGAACGGAACCAAATAAACGAATAGCGTTGAAAGCTTTCGAAGATTCTTTTCAGTGTTCAAATTCTAAATGAAAAATTTTACTACTAAAGTAGTTAAAAATAACTAAATGAGTAAAAAGTTATTTAAAAAATTTCGATGCATCCTAAAATAATATCCGAAGTGAATAACAAACGGATTGAATAATATAATTCCGTGGTTCTACGTCGAAAATGCGGTCGTGTCCTAGATACAACCCCTTACAGTTTCTATTTCTTTCATTCTTTCGCTTCTCGCATTACTGTGAGTTACAACGCCAACACATGGGTAAGGGGGCATTAGAAAATGCTCTGCCATCGCTTGCTCTGTGTCTAAGACAAGACCAGACAATAGGGAATCGATTTCGGACCAGCTGCTGATTGATCACAAATATAGGGTTGCCAATACCATTTGAAAACACACTTCTACATAATGTACTCATGGTATGTACTCTCACACTAGTTTTCATGATGAAGCATAGCAGAAAAATACAATTTGTTGTGAAATACGCGCCAATTTTGCTTTACATCATCCAAATGTAATTATTCATAGAATATGATATGTACGTATTGGAGACGTGAAAAAATAGTCTTTAGAAAATTCATCTCATTTGGAAACATGACATCTAGAGTGGTTCTGCATCCCTACTGCTCGCACTTGGTCGAAGAGTAAGAGTAAGAAGCCAGTTGTCAAGTCTTGTCTTAGCTCTGTGTATGCATTGCCTATATGACAGTAAATAAACCGGAATCATGCTTCAATGCGAAGAGCCGAGTTTGTGAAAATGATTTATTAGTTTTCGTTCGACTCAATACATTCATCACATTCAAATGAGATGGAATAGATTCCGTTTGACAATGAACCCTTTCGGATCTCAGTTGACGAGGTTAACCAGATTCAAACGATCGAGCAATGTTTTCTTTGATGACGAATTGTATTTTTTGTCATTTTCGTCGATTTCTTTCGATTGAGATTGAATTTTCACCGCACCATAAACGAAGTCTAACCGAGCCAACACATTTCTCACCGGTACATTGGGCTGCATTCCTCGGACTCGAAGGGAGATTGCTAAATTTGATCTGGCGACCAGATACACCTCGCACGACCAAACAACGTGCTCGATTTCGCGATAACCTTGGCCACAAACGCAAAGATTACTGCTGGTAAGATTGAAACGGAAGAGTAGTGCATCTAACGAACAGTGATCATCATCATCATCATCATCATCATCATCATCATCATCATCTTTATTCCATTTGCGATGCCAGTTGGCGATGGTATTTTTACGGACTAAAGAATGAAATCCATTGAAGGCGATTTGAATATACAATGTGATGTATGTAAAAAAATAAACACTTTAATTCCATAATGCATTAACCAGCGCATTCCCTTCGGAGACACAACCATGACCTATATTGTTTTCACAAACCTCAGTCTCATTGACAAACGTAATTGATTTTTCTACCAGTATAACTCAACGTGCAACTACAACTCGTTTGCCGAACAATGGGCTATCAACAAAACTCAATTATGACCTCCAATCAACGATGTGCAGAACGATGGAATTTAATTTTAAAAACCGATGCGATCCGTCCACGATTGAGCGGCTTGGACTAAAGCAATTATTAACCTATTGTTGCTTCCGTTGCACAGATTGATTTTCTCCATATTTCGTCATTCATAAGGCTAGTTGCAACGCGTATCATGTTGTGGATATAAAGCTCAAGTACTTCACAAAATAATCACCAGAATACACTAGTTGATAGAGGAAATGCAACGCAAATAACAAAAAAGCGGAAGCCAAAGTTGATTTATGTTTTTCGTGCTATCGAAGGGGACCGTTCAAAGGTTCACAAAATCAGCTAGCAAAATATACTCCTCGCAAGGATACGATACAATACGTGCAGTCAAAACGGCCAGAAACTGAACATCGACATCGACAAAACAAAACGCCCCGAAAGCTTCTTCGTTCCTATCTGCTTACATAGGCTGTACCTCTCGAGAATGGAACTATATCGCACTGCCATAGATACCAGCTTTATTTATGAAATATAATTTTCATAAATAAACCCTCCGACACGGAACGTGCCCTAGAATGTGGCTTGTGCCTGGATGTCACTTCGATCAACATTAGCGAAAAACTTTCTGCTAGTCTCCGGACAGATTTTAATCGGAACGGACCCGTGTTGGGTGCGGTCGGACCTATTGGATTTTTGAAAAATTTTTCTAATCAGTCCTAGAGTGCTACAATATTTGTGATATTAGATTTTTAATGGAAAATGTGATTGTTTAAAACCGTTACGACCGGTGAATTGTGATATTTTAGGTATGTGGAGTGTGTTATGTAATCATGGGAATGATAAAAGCCGTGAAAAGTATAATAAAATGGCACTTTGTGTTCGAAAAAAGTGTCAAAGTTCACTACATTCGCATCATCTTGACAAAAAAGGCAAATATATGACAAAACTAATTATATCAAGGAATATATGAAATCATTACCTAACCGTAAAAAAACCCGAAAAATGGATTACGCGAGTGTTTATGAACAACAAATTACATCGTAGTGCTGAAAACGATAGTTTTGATAATAAAAAATAGTTAAAAATGTGTACAATATGAAATTTTCTCAAAAAATAGTTTTTTCCTATATGGCTACCGCTGAAAATAAGTCGCAATAAGAAATAACCTTGAGCTTATATAAAATGCAAAAAAAATCGCGAAGATATCGATTTATTTGTCTTTCATGTTTTGAAAATTTGATTGACACAATAAACTCGAACACGGGAACGAATCGCGTGCTAAGCAAGGAAATATTCGGTGGCCGAGTTTTGTGTGTCGTGGGATGTCTTTTCCCAACAGGTTTGTTTGTTTGCTGTTGTTTGGTTTGGATTCAGCTTTATGCGCCGTATTCGATTATGGCTCTTGACTCGAGTTGGTACGGCCCCTCAAGCATTAAGCTGCTGGATTACTGTTAGTGATGATGTTGTTCATAAAAATGGGTGGTATAGCATGTGCAGCATAAAGTGATACAGGAACATATTGGATGTTCCACATGAATTCGGAAAATGAAATTCTAACATGGTATTTGAGATAAATAATGAATATAGTGCAAATTTTTCGCAACTGGATTTACTTCATAGGTTGAATGCAACTAGCAACACATAAAATACCGAAATATTATGTGCACTTAAAAAGTGTGTGAAATCTAAACGTTTTCTACAATCATTTAGTATTAGCAAAAGAGTGGTGTTTATTTGAAAAAAAAATATATAAAGAAGATCTCATCAATACATGCTGGTCACAGAATCTCAAAAGTGAAGTTATAGCAGTTTCGAGTACTCTCTGGCCTCTGTACACTGCAAAAAAACGTTCATGTACTCCATCTATCAAAAATGGGACGTCAATAGCAAACGGATACTTTAAAAGCTAAATTCGAAGTCGTGAAAAGTCAATGCCTTGGATTCATTGGAAAAAAAACTTTAAGTAAAAATATCATCCAATTCGAAAAACGAAACACCCCGTTATGGCAAAGTGGATCAAAACTATACATGATGACTTAAGTAGCTTTCAGTAATATTACTGTCCTTTTTTCAAATTTTTCAAATCCAACTTGACAATTTTATATTTTTATATAGTCATTTAGTTAGATTTGCTGTGGGGCATCTGGTTTAAATCAATATGAAATGCTCGACCTTGGGATTCCATTCCAAACACGTTTAACAGAAACTCCACCAACAATAACCTCTTTTGCAAGGGTGAGGTTTTCCTGGGGCCCACTCTCACAATTCGCCAGGCTTACTCTACTTAAAGAGTGACGATCTTACCCCAACAGCATATATTTTTTAAGGAGACTATTTCTATTAATTTATTGCTTTAACTTAACTCAACTCGAATCCCAGTGATAGTTAACAATCCAGGAGGCAAGCTGTAGAACAACGAAAAAGGATTTGAAACCTCGTTCAAGAATAAAAGCTTAAATTCCACTACCGAAAAATTACATCCAGTTGCACATCATCGGCACTCGAGTTTGGTTTGATTAATATTTCAACATTTGACGAATTGTTGTTGGATTTGATTTAAAACGTCTAAAATAATAAGTACTAACATGTACTGTCGGGGGTCTCCGTAGCCACATTGGTTACGCGTTCGCTTAGTAAGCGATCGATCGTGAGTTCGAAACTCAGGGCCCTCATTGACCATCTTTGTGTTGTTACAGAATAACTACGTCCACGCAACAACATCAGCGATGGAGATCGATCCACGGTCGAAATAAGATCGATTCATCCATACAACTGCAAGACACATCGGGCTGCTGTTCTATAAATAACTCAACAATGATCAATCAACTGTCTCCGCTGTCCGGTAGTCTAACCGGATAATGGAAGAACAGAAAGAATACTCTTACGCCTAAATGGCTACTGTGTAAATGTACCATATGCAATGGTATAGAAGGAATACTGGCGAATGGCAATTGTGTAATGTACTAATTATAGATATGATAACCATGTGACATGTACACGATTAAAATTCGGCTCTGTTACAGCTAAAATGCTAATGAGCCTTAAATAAATAAATGGGATAAAAAAACATGTGCTGTGTTCAAAAGCATAGTTAATTAAAGTTTTCTAGTAAAACTCAAGGGGTACAGGTCTTATCCCCAGTGACAGACTTACCCCAGTTCCCCTAATTACTATCATAAATTATATTTTTCGTTTTCGTTTTTCGAAATTTATTCTAAAGATAAAGGATAAAGAAACGAGACGACCCAAGCCCCCCAGATGACGCGATCCGAGTCGACTGCCGATAAACCGTCGGAAGGGGCGGTCTCTTGCATGCAGACCTGTGTTCCATTGATTGTTCAGTTAGTTTGAAACATAGGATACGATCCACACGTTTGCCTGGTGCATTACATTTGCCCGGTTAATTTTTTTTTTTTTTTTGAATATATTCTTTGCAATTCAAAACTTTTGCACCGCGATCTGAAGAAATTCAACAATTATATGTATTTTGGTTTGGACATTTGGAGCGCAAAATCATAATTCGTATACACGGTATCACAGACCGTCTTATTTTCATGATTTTTTCTGATTTTAGTGCTTCATCAGAATCAAAATAATCCGTAATAAATATACTTGGGTTCCTGACAAAGTCTGACTGGCTCAAAATGGGAACTGTCATAACAGCTTACATAATATAAGTTCTTCGGTCCACACTTGCATAGAGTAATGCGGGGCAAAGGTGCGCACCTAACTGTTGTCGTCCAATAACTCTTGAAATAAAAATAAATTATTACCAAATTGTAACTATATATATAACCTTTGAAACGTAGTACAAGCATTTGTCGAGTTATGTTTGTAATTGGACAAATACCAATTTTAATACAAAAAGAAAAATGCGCACCTTTTCCCCATAGTGGGGGCAAAAGTGCGCACTTATTGAATTGTACTTCTGAGATAACTTATACCAAAAATAAATGCTTTATCATCAGAAGCGGGAGAAGCATCATTACTAGAGAGTGTAGGCACCGTCCAGTAGGCAGGAGGGGGGTGTTCTATGGTTTTTGGGTGGAGAAGAGTGGGTGTTATGGTTGAACATACCACGTGGAAATTTTTAGGAGGGAGGAGACTGACAATATAAGATATCCGAAAATGTCCAACATTTGAAATAGAATTCTAATTAAATTATTAAAAATTCTTCGTTGCGCTGTTGTGGAGTCCGAAGAGACAGACGATGGTTTCTTATGAAGCTAGAATCCCAATCTCTTCCTAGCAGTTTTGCAACTTGATTGAATTCGTGTTGGAGGTTGTTGGCTTCCGCAAAATCAAACGCCAAACGACGTAAATCTTTGAGAGTCATACCATAGAAAGCTTTGGCCAGTGCGCTGCTGCAACTCACTTTCTGATATGAGCCTCTTCCTCAGAGCTGATTCAGAAATATCGAGGTCTGCCGCAATCCGACGCTTTGAGACTTCCCGAAGCCTCTGTCGGGCCATTCGAGCATTTGTGGAGTGCATTTCTTCAAATCAGTTGTCTTCTTGTGGGTTCCGTTAAAAATTTTGTTAAAAATATTTTATAATTTTTATTTTTCAGAGCAAAACGCCAGTGCGAACATTTGCCCCACAGCTACTGCGCACCTTTACTCACAAGCAATTTTTGAACTAATCGAAATTTTTAAAATAAGCTCTTGAACTTTTTTACAAATATTAATACGCACTATCATCTACTATAGAATGAAGGTTTCCTTGACAGTGTAGTTTCGAGCTTTCAGTTATTTGAGATAAGTAAATCGTCATCTCCAAAACTGAAAAAAATAGATCAAAACATCGCAAAACTCTTTTTACCTCATAACTTTTTGCCACTTTCATATATGTATCTTGTTTATATGTGTGAGCTGCTGGTGTAATAATATATCAAACGAATACACTGTTGTCGAATTTTTATGCTCATTTGCTTCAAAAAGGCCAATGCGCACTTTTGCCCCGTGCACACCTTTGCCCCGCACTACTCTAATGCTTACTTTTTCTTCGTTAATTATCTATCTATTCCGAAGTGATTCACCTCATCGGAGGTAGATTGTTAACAATTAATAAATTTTAGGTTCTGTAGGCTCGAAATAATAAAAAAAAACTCTATCAGATTAACAGGTCCGAATTTCCATTTGTTATATTTCAAATGAAAAAATATAACTTGTTTCATGAAGGCTTAAAACGAACCCTGATTTTAATTTGACCATTTGTTCATACATTTACTGATATTTGATCGAAAACTCATCATTATAATATTAAAGCATTATCAGATACAGTTTTTTTTTAAACTATTCACAATTTTCGAAAAAAATGTGTTCCCGTTACGTAAAATTAGAGCAAGAAGCTCATGCCGTCAACGCGAATCTAATGAATGAGGTTGCAAGATTTTTTTTCTCGCTCCAGTATTTTATTTCAAGGATGACAGCTGTACAAACATTTGACAGTTTTTTAGTATACAAGTATATACAAACATATACGATTCAAAAACTATATGAGAATATTTAATATGTTATCCAGGATGAACTTCCAAAATTAGTCAATGTGATAGGCGTCGTGCTCCATCAGTGCCATGCCAAACTTCATGTCATCATGTCTTACAACACGAAAAATGATTTTGGAGTTTGACTGGGAGGTTCTATACCACTAACTAAAATAACTGGATATTGCTTCTTCTGGTTCCAGGTTTAGGTCCCTGCAAAGTTCTCATGGAAAAAAAAACGATTTTATGGACATAATAAAAATACCTTGAGAAGTTTTCAAAGAGAAAGCAAACGCGTTGAATTTTTAAACTGCATTGAAGATGGCGGAAACTGTGCACATAATATTGAATAAATGTATGTCTACCTATAAAAATGATGTTTTTTTCCCCAAAAATTATCACTAATTTTCCGGACAACTCAATATAAACTATCCTGATTTCTTACTGATTTTTATTTTCATTCTTCCTAATTTTTTAAAATTATTGTCGGCAACTCTGCTAATAAGTGTAGAAATTTCTTCAGTTCCTGGTGCAATAGCTTTTTCCGTGAGCGAATATTTCCAGTAAGCTACGATATTGCGCTTTTTTCTCTGCTCTTATTTCCGGACACGGATACTTCCGTATTGTTGAACATCTTCGAATTGACGAAACATAGATCTCGCGTAGCGTAGAAGGTTTCCACGCTTCCATGACACGCGTCAACACCGGGCAAACACCCTTCGACCTCTTGGAAGCTTTCACCAGGTTTCTTATCTTTCTCAATTCATGCATTCACAACGCATTTGAACATGAAAGCGAAATATAACTCTATAGAGATAATTTTCCCTATGATACCACTCAACATACCAGAGTTAAAAGTGTCATGTCGAAATTCTAACATGTAGACAACGTCGACATCGTAATGGTTGTTCCGGAATGGAATCAAAACTCGATCAAAAACGATTCGTTTTAGCGTATTGCTTCAAAAGGTAATTCGGCTTGTCTTTCGAGCTCTATCATTCATCGAACACATTTTATTACACTATGGAAACTTGAAAAAAATACTCTACTTTACTGTAGTTTTTGTCCCAGGTTTGTCCGATGCTTCGTTCCAAAGTTGCAAGCCAATAAGTGGACCTAAGTCTTTGCGTAAAGAGTGCGTATCCAAAATTTAAAACGCATTTTTCTCAGAACCATGGTTTGAAAACTGGTGGGAGTTCTACCTCCGGAACGTTCCATCCGTTTTGATGAAATAGTTTTTCCCAGATTCTCCACTAAATTTCCTGTCTTCGTACGTAGGATTTTTTTTGATATTTTAAAAAATAAAATTTTGGTGAATGTTTGTCTCCATTTTCGAGGTAAAAACGCAATTTTTTTACAAAAAAAATGTTGCCATTTCGTCAAAAATCGATATTTTGAAAAAATCCTACGTACGATGGCAGGAAATATATCCAAGATTACGAAAAAAAATCATTGATTAAAATCGGTCCACTAGAAAAACTTGTAGAACTCCCACCAGTTTACAAGGTTTTGGCTGCAAGGGTTCAACAAACCGGTTGCGGTTATTCATGGTATAGTCCAATTGACACCGGTATATTTATTGTTTGTTAAGTAACATATACCTAATAAAACTATATAAATATCAAATTAAAAAAAAATCGCGAAAATCACATACTTTTTATTATGTTCATAGTCTACTAACCCCTTAACGGCTTGATATGATCAAGCCGTCACTTTTTCAGGTCATCTGAGATGCCTGGAGTTGCTCCAGTATAGGGTTAACCTCCAAAGAGATCGATTTAGTATAGTCTCAAATTGCAATATAAAACCAATCCAAAAATTTAGTGAACTAATTATCTTTTATTTCCAAACATTAAGAAAAAAATTCTTATCATTTATTCACTTATCTGTAATGCAAGTAACTCATTAGCTTGCGTCTGTGTCAACAAAGGGTTATCATGACTATATTTTTCTACAGATTCTTTTTTTTTAAATCGTTGCTAATTAAATAATGTGAATATACAGCCATTCCATACCAAACCCATATAGTGGTTCTCAGATTTCCGTGAAAAATGGTAGTTTTGCTCTTTTTTGCAAAATCTTAGACCCGTATTTTTTTTATTTTTTCGTTAGTGTGACCATTTTTATTTTAGGGTGGTCCACATAATTTTTCCCCTTTTAGCAAATAATGACTTTTTGCAAAAAATCATAACATTTGAACTACTGAATCGTTTTAGATGATCGACATATTAAACTGAAGCCAATAAGCCTTCTTACCTTCTTTGAAAAAATAACACACGTGTGACTGGATTCTAGTCGCATAGGTCTAGTCTAATCACATAGGAATATTGAACGAAGACTTAAAATATGTTAAATTTGAAAACGAAACGAAAAAAATAATATATCTGATATCGAGATATATTATGTAAAAAATCATCAGCTTTCCAGAAAAAAATATACAAAAATAAAGCGCCCTCTATCTTTAATCGAGAAAACTATGAAAAACTGACTCAATCAATAATCACAAAAACGAAAATCAAAATGTTTCCCAAAAGTAATATTTTTCAAAGAAAACTAACTCACAAGCTTCAGTTTGATATATCGATCATCTGAATCGGTCCAGTAGTTAAGAAGCTATGAATTTTTGTAATGGAAAAAAGGTGAATTTTTTTTTTCGAACCATCGGTTAACTTCGGAAAATCATATTTAAAAAACGAAAGAAAAAAGCATCTCTGATATCGCGATATGTTATGCGAAAAATCCTCGGCTTTCAAGAAAAAATATAAAAAAATATAGCGCCCTCTAGTTCAAAGCCATGGAAACAACAAAAAACGACCACGATCAATAATTACGAAAACAAAATCCTTTTTTTTACTGGTTCAATATTTTTTTAAATAAAAGCTAGCTAGCTCATTGGCTTCAATTTGATATGTCGAACATCTAAAACGGTTCAGTGTTTCAAAAGTTATGAATTTTAAAAAAAGTCATTTTTGAGAAAAATTGAAAATAATTGATTTCTCCCTAAAATAAAAATGGTCACCCTAAGGAAAAAATAAAAAAATACGGGTCTAATGTTTTGTGATAAAGAACAAAATTACCACTTTTCACGAAAATCTGAGAACCACTATATCGGTTTGGCATGGAATGACTGTATATTTAGTTATATATTTGAGGGGCTTAGAATGCAAAGGGGTGTAAGTGACTTGAACGATTTCTCTTCATCAACATTTTCTTTAGTTAATAACTCAACTGCAAAAACGTTCCAATTTAAGTTTGCTATAGAGTCCGATAGATGAGGTTCTGACCTATCTTCCACATTGCCAAATACAGTTGGGAATGTATAATATTTGCAGCTAAGTTATGACCAAAAGAGAGAGTCGATGTAGAGAAATCGATCAAATCACTTACACCCCTTTCATTCTAAGCCCCTCCGTTAATATATTTATCTTTCCATCTATTTATTTAATTTGTATAATAACCTACCGAAGTGTTAATTGATGAAACCGTTTTTTAATAAATGTTATCAGTTGTAGGTAGTATCCTATAGTCCGATCTAACGTGGAAAGATAAAAATTTGCATCTTACATGAAACGGTTATCTTCAAAATCAGTTTTATTTTTTTTTTTTGTAAAAGTGGTGTAAATGTATGTTGTATGTTTGGATTGAGAGCTGTAGAATTCCGATTTTCCAATGAACATTCCACTGATCATAGCATGTTTTTTTTCAGTACCAAGTTCTCTTTAATTCAACCGAAAAAAATTACTATTGCTATACTATAGTTAAGCATTTTTGCATACAAGAACTCTAAAAAAGCGAAAAGGAACACTTTTTTGAAGCTTTCTCTTGTGTATTCCGTTCGAAAAATTGAATGAAAAGTAAAAAAAAATAAAATTTTGGTTCATGAATTCAACACTTATAGCGTTGAAAAGACGATTTTAATTCATAACATTTTTGAAGTGTGTTTATTTCACGGATTTCACGGTGCGGAATACATGCGATTTTCGATCGAATCTCGCACAAATCGATCGGACTGCAGAATTCAGAAATACATACCCTTCGGATGGCTCTGATTCGATCGGATTCCAGAAAAAAAGTGAATTGAAATAGTTATTTCAGGTAGATGCCGCCTTATATAGAAGTCTGAAAAAATCTCAAGAGGTCGGGTCAAAATTTTCGTTTCGCCTTGAAGTTATTGGAAAACTATCCCCCTTGTAATATTACTCTTCAATCCAATAATGAATCCCTCTATCGTAACAACAATATTATCTCCCCCATACCGTCGCGTGTGTTCAATGGCTGTGAAAATATATGGCCAAACAACCACTGAAAAGCACTGTTGGCCCTTCGTGCCAAACTGAATCCGATATGGGTCGTAAAGTTTGTTTGCGCCTTAACTCAAATATAAATAGTAGTTCACCCATTAATACAAACGGGTCGTTTTGTGGTTGTGACCAACAGGTGTTCACGTTATTCGCACTGAACATCAGAAGCATCAGTCTCTGGTAGGGATATTATCCGTACCTTCTGTAGCTACCATCAATATCGCTTCACTCGAAAAGCAGTTAATGGAACGAATATTTGCTTTGCTATGATTCAGACAATGAGCTTGCGAAGCAAGCTATTCGCTGCTATGGACATGATAATTATAAGTGGGAACTTGTTGCACGATAAGTTCGGGAATGGAGAGAATGGGTGTTTTGGAGTTGGGAGTTTGGAGTTTTGGGAGTTTCGGTTTTGATCGATGATGGCCATTATTATGTCGGTTGTTTTGGGTGTTTGCTAAGAACAAATGAAAATGATTATGCATGGTATAGAGTAAAAGTTCGCTTCTGTGATTATGCAAGTTTATAAATTAGACGATACGCGTTAACTTTGTGTTCGAATGATTTAGAACATCAAGCTGCTCCATTATTTTGAGGCTTGCAGAAATATCATGGAGTTATGATGAGATTGTGATGACCGATATTTTTTTTAATCGTAACTCGGAATCTATATTCACTACAAGGTGCAACAATATACATAAGCTAAAACTAGTTTCGGAATCTTCTAGTTACATATTGTAGCCTTCATGTTTTTATAAGTAATGGAAGTGATTTTATCCGTTTATTTAAGCTTTTCTAGACCAAGACAAAATTTTGCAACCAAAAACGAATACGAGTAGTCTAATTATTCAAATTTCATTAGCTATTCAAATCGTTCCAGTAATACCTTTTACTTTTTTTAAAGTATTCTCTCCCCAATTTTAACGTTGTCGACATGGCCTTTCGACTGTCTCCCAGTTCTTTCCACCACGTTTGGCGTTCCATTTTCAGTATTTCTCCAAGACAGCAACGAATTTGATCGAATATTTCTTAACTCAAGTCCAGCTGCTTAACGCGACGATCCAAATTTAATAACATCATTTGTCGAATAATGTTTTACCGGGTCTATTTTTGTAGTTTCTTGCTTGAATTTGCGCCCCGTATCTAAAAATACACGTTTGATTATCGTCGGATATCACAGGACCTAATCCAAAGCCTCCAATAGAACATAATTACAGGTGTATAAAGATGAAACCACTTTTTTTTCAAACAAAATACACGTTTTTTATTTTCTAATGGTTTTAAATATAATATTCAAAGTATTGGCCATTGAAATTTGACATTTTTCCATCTGGCAATTCATAAATTCCTAGTAATAAAATTATTTATTTATTTGTTTATCCCTATTTTCAAAAAAAATTAAGCGCTACTCAGCAAGTCGGATGCAGTTAATCCTAAAACTGAGGGCACACATGCTACTTGACAATACTTTCCATTTGTTTGGTATATATATATATATATATATATATATTTTTTTATTCTTTTGATGCATATTAGTTACTCACACTCACAGGTGCTCCTGGTCCAGCATTTGGTTTCCACAGTAAAACACGGCAGCAGCAGTCAGCTGATGTATGGTACAATGGCAGCTTCTGGAACTGGAACTATGGAATTTATCGATTCGGCGATGGACAAGATGGTTTAATTGAACATCCTGAAAGATAACCTGCAGTTTACCGTGCAGAAATTGGGTCTCCGTCGTGATAACTACTTTGAACAAGATAATGACCCGAAGCCAACTGATCTCAACGAGCGGATGTGCCTATTCTATAAATGTCCAAATTAACTCAAAACACCTCCGCAATCACCGGATTTGAACACTACTGAGCATTTTTTAGGATTAATGGTGTCATGTAGGTTGAGCTGTTCGATGTTGTGAAGAAACGTTTACTTGTCTAACGATTAGTTGGTTTGCTTGAGTTGGTGTTATGTTCCATACAGTGTTTTGTTGATAGTAAGAAGATTATCGCCGTAGTTGCCCAAACGTGGATCTATGGAGTCCATGTGTATCAGCGTCTCTCGTAACGCTTTCTCTCGATTGTACGAAGCAGGGTTGACACTCAGTCGACAGGAGTCACAGAAACAGAGTAGTTCAATTTCAGCTGACCATGCTGAGCTTGGTTAATCCCACACAATTGTGGAGAAAATTAAGGTGGAAGGTACGAAAATGTCCACGCTTGTCCACGGTGAAGGGGGAGGAGCTATAGATAATGTCCACGTGGACATGATAATATAAAAAAAAATACACATCTATATCAAAAATAAATTGAACCAGATCTGCGTCTTCAGTATTTTCAAACTTTCTGCCTACCCTGAGTACTTCATGTTTTTCAATAAAAGGTTTGATATCCACCAGAGGGAGTTTGTCAGGTTAAAATCTGGTGGTCCTTTTTTCGTGCTACCAGTTCCACCCGGAGGGAAGAAGTTAAGGCCGGCCTTTTCCAAGCAACTAGAAACGGCTGAAGATGATGATGTGAAAGAGCAACGAAGCGCAATGCATGGCCTCGGCTCATCATACCAAGCAATCACTGGAGAAGATGGACCGGCTGAAGATTAAAGCTGTACCGAAGCCCACCATCCCTCCCAACATCCGCCTGCTGCTACCGATAGAAAATTTCTGGTTGAACCTTAACAAAGTGGATATAAAATCGAGATTGAAAATGAACATGCTTTCCTTTAATAGATTTTGTTGAATTTCTTCTTTTGTTTTCATTTCATGATTTTTGGACATTGAATTTTAATGCGGGGTGATTTGGTCCAGTGTGTGTTTCACGAGAAAAACATACTTATGTTCAAGGATGGCTCCAATCGTATCAACGAGCGCTCGTTACATTCTCTTATTTGATTCATTCAACGCACACAATAATATGTTTTAAATCACTCATGGAACAGAAAACTGACGTGCTAACGGAAACACTGAATGAACACAGCATGAGAGTCATCGCTTGGTAACTGTTCGCGGGTTCATCGATGCTCGCTTGTTTCATTTGATGATTCGTTTGTTAGTTTCTGTCGTCGCTTTACTTTCGTTTCCTGATCCGATTGGGTGCTAAGCCTCGAAGCTTCAGATCGAATCGCTTTGCGATAGATTTATGTCGCTTTCAGAGAAGAAATGAATGATGAAAATGTAACTTTTCGATGCGCAGTGGGCATTGATAATACTCGCAGGTGCGCACCTAATAGTTGTCGTGCAATAACTTTTAAAAGAAAAGCCAATAGGGTTCAGTTTGCTTACAAAAAAGTAACCATATATATAACCAATGAGGTACATATAGAGGTGGAGTAGTAGGCGAAGTGTATGTGTATTGGCAAGCAAAATATCGTGTCGTAATTATTTGCATTCAATATGGAATGTATATAGAAGAAACAAAACTATGTTGAAAGTACTCACGGTTGCATGATAATTTGAGCCAAAATTCTCATGAAATCATTCAACAGGTTGTTTTTTAACAGATGACAATTATATCGTGGCTTATTTCGATTATTCATGTGGTAGAAAAGTCCAGAGAGCAGTCGTATGCTTAGTTCTCGAAAGCAGTAACATTTTCGGTGAAATTTTGATTAATTGGCGATTATTATCTCACAACATACACACCGACACTGAGAGCGTTCGAAACATCAACTTCATAACGGTAAAATAATGAAACTTCGTTTGTTTCTATGAACGTGAGTGAGTTAAATTGGCACATAAAAATATCACTTTTATCCGTCTTCTTCGATGTGATTTCACAAATATTCACTCCACGCTATCACATTAGCCTTATATTCAGCCTGGAGCTCTACAAAAATGTACGTTTTTAATTGATTAATTACTTCCTGAAAATAGCATTTTTACATAGATGCGTTGGGCAATCAAAGATAAACACAACGACTGACGTCACTATTTGCGAGATAGTTATGGCAGCGCATGCTGTGTCGCTCGAAACTCGACCATCTTAATTACCTTTTTTCCAGGACATTGATATATAACCTTCTAAACGCAATCTATAAATACTTCGAGTTTTGCTTGTCTAATATTTATTATAATACAAATTGTCAAATGCGAACTTTGTCCAATAGTGGGGGCACAAGTTCGCAACCTATTGGGTAAAATATCAAACTTTTTGAAATAAACTTCTGAGATAACTTGTAAAAAAATCAATGATTTATCATTAGTAGCGTATGTAGGCATCATCTAAGAGGGGATGGGTTGTTGATTACTTGCTGGTTAGGCTGATGTGTTGTAAATTTCGAAAAGGCATACGATGAATCCTCATGAAGCTAGATCTCGTCCCTCTAGTTTTGTTATCTGGTTGGATCCATGCTGGACTTTGATGTCTTTCGCAAAAACACCAAATTTATGAAAAAATCGTTTTGTCCAATGGTTTGCAATGGATGATCAGTTCCTCAGCCTGCTCACTCTCGACTAGAGATGAAACGGATATCCGGTAACTATCCGGTATACGGATTATCCAGTCAATATTTGCTATCCGGCCGGATACCAGATTTTAGAAAAAAAAACAATAATTTCTCATTAACACAAAATAAATATTTTGTTTTTTCAAAATTTATTGGTTGTATATTTTAAATATAGTTTGTATGTTCGAAACATTCCCAAAAGTTATCGTGAGCCTCGCGTATTAGATTTAATTCAGTTTCGTCTTTTTTGTTTCGTTTAATTTGATATGTGGTGAAGTAAGTCTCTCTGATTATCATCCCTAAAGACAGTTCCAAGTTTTGTAAGTTTGAATGAAAATAATTTTTCGATGTTCTTTGCTTATTTGAAATTGTAGTACAGTTCGGACTCGATTATCTGGAATGTTGATATTATTTTCACTCCGGATGATCGAATTTTCCGGATAATCGAATCATAAAAAAATTTGAAAGAAAATCTCTTGGTAAACGTATAATAACTACAATTTGCACCGACTTATTTGTATATTGCAGTATCTTAGCCAGAAATTCACTAGCGCCCCCTGGGGGAGGAGTAATGTTTTGAAATTCTAAAAAAAGTTCATCGCCTTGTTACATCTCATGGACCAAAATATTACTCAAATGATCAAGTCCAACTATAAGCAAAAGCTTGGCATCCAGGAGCCAAAAAGAGTTCGATGACATGGTTAAGCGAATCAACATGAGGGATGCTATGTTTTGTGTAACCGAGGCTTGGGACGAGGTACCGGTTGATTCCATTGTGAAGTCATGGAAAATGCTGATATCCCGTTGTCGGTTGTAAAAGAACACATACTTTCGATTCTGCAGAAATTGATTGACCAGGACAATACCTGCAAAATGTACAAAAAATACTCTATGCAAAATTTTGGCTCAATCGGATTTTATTTACTAGTGTCTCACAGCCGTCAAAGTTTCAGTTTTTTGGAAACCGTAAAATACCCAAGGGATATTATCAAAAATCGAATTTCGGGATTTAGGTGACAAAAAAATCGAGATGACAGCAGATCTCGACGTTACATGAAATTTAAAGACATTTGGCATCATAATTATTTTACAAAACTCCGATTTCATGCAATCTACCCCTGTGTGCATTTATGGTTCTCGGAAGACTCAAACTTTGGCGTCTTTACGACAATAGTAAGTAAAGTCCGATTGAGCTGAAATTTTGTATAGAGTATTTTTTCGAGGTAATCAACATTTTTCAGTAAGTCCCATTCGTAAATATGAGATGACAATTTTCACTGCCACTCTAATGCACATCGTTACTCATGAATTTGTTTTTAAACCGAACCTATTCTGCGATGATATCGTAACGTGTGAAGATACTCAATAGACATCTTTTGAGAATCCAATAAATCAAAGGGCTATCGAAGCGGATTCGAAGATTTATCTTTTATTTTCTATTCTTTGCAACAATCTCAATACTCCTACCCCAACTTTTCCTTTTTCTTACTACATCCGTGATTATTCGAATGATCATATTATAAATGATGCACCGTGGATAACCGAATTAAAACATTCGAAACAGACCCTGGTCATCCTAACTACATCCATGTTTCATTAGATTATCATATTAGGTATGATTAAATATTAAATCGATGTATTCATTTAAGCGAGTAGTACACTATGAAAACATAAAAAAAATATCTGGCCTAAAATGTTCTCTGGGAAGTCTACTTTACTGTAGTTTTTTCCCAGGTGGACGATGGTTCGTTCCAAAGTTACAAGCCAATTAGTGAACTTTTGTTTTTGCGTAGGAGTGCGGATCCAAAATTTAAAACGCGTTTTTCTCGAAACTAAGTTTTGCAAACTAGTGCTCCCACAAACTAGTTCTACCTCCGGAACGGTCCATCCGATTTTGATGAAATTGTGTTTCCCAGATTCTCCACTTAATTTCCTGTCATCGTACGTAGGAATTTTTTGATATTTTTGAAAAATAAAATTTTGGTGAATGTTTTTGTTTCGATTTTTAAGCCAAAAACGCAATTTTTTTACAACAAAATCGCTATCACGTCAAAAATCTATTTTTTGAAAAAATGAAAAAAAATGACAGAAAATGTATCTCAGATTATCTAAAATAATGATTGGTTGAAATCGATCCACTAGAGGAACTTGTAGAACTCCCACCAGTTTACAAAGTGTTGGCTGCAAGGGTCAACAAACCCGTTGCGGCTAGTCAGAGGACAGTCTAATTGACACCATTTTTTTGTTTGTGTGTAATATGTACCTGATAAAACTGTGATATTTGATTAATCATAGTAATTTTTTTTCTCGTTGAAAAAATCGTGAATATCGCATACTTTTTATGATGTTTGATAGATAATATTAGTTTGATGATAGTATACTACCCCCTTAAATTTGGAAATTCCAACGTATATAAATCTACTGCTGTTAATCGAAACTAGTTGTATCAAAAAACCCCTTTTCCAGCCCTCTCTTTTACCTAGCTACATTCAATTTTGTTCAAATAATCATATTTCTAAAGTATATTAACAAATTAATAAAAATTTTGATAAAATAAAATCAAAACCAAAATGCTCCGGATAATCGAGTTTTCGGATAATTGCGTCCGACCTGTACTTACTCTTTCTCGTCTAGTATTAAAATTATTGGTATTTATTTAAAGAAGAAGATATAATTGAATAAAGAAACTCTATGTGTTTCTTTGCCTTCATATGTGTTCTTTGCCTTCACTCAGTTTTTAATGTCATTTACTTCACCCTCCTCAAAACAAAATTATTGATTATCGGTCTGTGAGACCGTTTATAGTATTAGGATAAATTAGGATTAAAGATATAATGGTCCTTAAAATGAATGACATTTTGTTGGGAGAAGTAGTGGATACAATCTGGAATGTAACGTTATTTGATTGTGTGAAATGTTCTTTCAGATTTTTATTAGAACCTCATTTATTTTCTTGAATAACTGTATTTTAAAATAGAAACATTCAATGCGAAAACTGGTTCATATTAACCATCTGGATAACAGAAAAATTCTTGCTATCAATTTCATATCACATCTGTGTGCATATTCGCATTTACAAAACATGACATTTTTTATCGCATATACAATTAGCCATGTTACAAATCCCTGCTTATAAAAAATGTTTGTATGATATGCATCACAATATACATACATTTGCTGCATTTGCCCCTAAAACGCTTGCTGTCGGTATGCTAATTGTTCAAATGAGTGCAATCACAGGAAAATTATCGCTTGGCGATCCTTCTCTATCTCATCCGCACACAAATCCGATCGATTAAGAGTGAATCATTGGCCGACAGAGCTGCTGTTCGTTCAACTCACGAGACAGAATGAATTTGTCTACCACATGTTCGGATTCGTTCACTCACTGAGTGGTATCGTATATTGCGAGACCAACACATTGATTGAAGAAGCTGTTTTCACATACTGAAAAAAGTTGGATACTTTCGTCGATTCTCTCGACAATCACCAACACTGCTTCCACCTGTCGAATTTTACCAAAGTTTTTTTACGTTAGGTACATACGGTTCAACAATAAAAGGAGATGACATTATAAAAAATCCAAGTTGAGCCGTACTTTTTGAGATAAAGGGGTGGTCCAAATCACCCCATGTTACCCTACATCCTTGCCATCACACCAAAAATGTGCGTTCGGGAACAAAATGTGCCATTTTCCATGAATAATAGTAGCTTCTACGGCAATTCACTATATTTTATCCTCTCTCTATACTATCCTCCACAGAATCAGTAAAAACCTCCACACACACGGAGCGAGTTAATAACACCTGATAAATTACTTCACTTCTTTACACCGCACAAGAGTGAGCAGCAATGGAAGGAGGCAGCGGAAGCAGCAACTCGGATCCTCGATTCGAGTTTCTGGGGTCGTTCGTGCAGAAAACGCTAAAGCTGAAGCCGGAAAAATGGCACCGTTTAGTCACGCTGTAAGGAAAAGATCATTCATACATTCTTTATTAGTACAAAAATGTTAGATTTAAGCAGACGTAACTGATAGCAGTGGGTTATGATACAAATTTCATCATTTCTTTTCATTACAGAGAGGAACACAAAGCAGTTTTGAAAGAATTTTTCGATACTCACTCATCGCTAGTGTTAATTATTATTCTAACCCCCTCGGCACAATTGATTCCATTAGTGAGTTTTCCCATTGCACAGTTAAAAAATAAAGGTATTCATAGAAGAACAATTTTCTTGTGTACCGTTCTCTGAAAACTTTTGAATTTTAGGGGTATATTTCGTAAAAAAGAACACAATTGATGTGCCCCGCGAGGGTTGCAAAGATTGTCTCGTGGTAGGAGATTTAGCGACTCGCACGATCGATCAGTTGTCGTGTCTCGTAGATGAGATCTTCGTTCCACTGCTATCAAACCCATACAACCACCAGGGGTGGCCAGAAATGGTCGCACAGGACGTCCAGAAGCAGGTTCACAGCCTCAAGAGCACCGTCTATCAAGTCCAGGGTCAAGTTAGTGGACAGACCGTTCTACCAATGCCCGTCGGAGTTGATAAATGTGTGCAGACCGCAAAAGAGCTAGTGGTCAACGCGGAATGTTCGATCAATCTCTACCTCAAGAGTGCGATCGAAGGCGTCGTCATAAAGTGGGCCACCCAGGTGAACGACGTGATGCTTGAAAACAGTGCGAATGCCTTCAATGGGGGACAGAATCCGGTGCCGTCTGTCGGTACGTATCAAAAGTAAAGCTATCCACCCCGTCCACGGCGAACAACATTTTTCCGTTGCAGAAATCAACTTCTGGAATAATCGGCTGAAGAATCTCACCTACATATACGAGCAACTGCGACACGAGCGAATTCGCAGTATGGCATTGATTTTAGAGTTTACTGATAGCGCATATTATCCTTGTTTTAAGACACTATTTAAAAACGTTGTAACAGGTACTGTCGATTCAGCAGGTCAAATTAAAGAATATTGTTTTCAAGCTCACATCTCCCGTAGCACTTGCTGAGGCACGCGATATTACATTGTATCTGAACCCACTGACACGACACTTTCAGCAGCTCGAGGACACCGAGTTCTCGGAGTGTAAGGTCCTGCTGAAACCATTGATGCACGTCGTTTGTCTAATTTGGTCCAACTCACTCTACTATTGTCACTCGGCAAAGCTAATTGGTAAGGCAGAAAAAAAATTGCTAGACTTCCGTTACTGTTTAAATCGAACATATTCTCTCGTATTCTCTCATATTCTCTCTCTTTCAGTTCTGCTGAGACAAATTTGTAATTTGATTATACAACAGGTATGACTTACTGTAGCTACTGTAGCTTCTAAATAAATTGATAAAGACCGTACACGAAAAAATGCAAAAGACAAGAATGATCACCAAAAATTTTATTTTAAATCGGATATTTTAACTCTCAGGAAATAGATAAACACATATTAGCTATGGTTTTGCAAAGTAGGTTCATTCAACTTTCTCTCCTAGGCTAAATGCTCGTACCTTGGACTTAACACCACACATCAAGTCCTGTTCAACAGATTACATTTAAATTTACATTTCTTACACATTATCATCCACTATTTCTTCAAATCATGGTCGGTTTTTTGAGACCTTCCCTGTTTTTCGGAGCTTGCCCTTGCCCACCGGTTTCGCGTAATGGCACGATGCCAGATCCGGTCAAAACAGAATGTAACCTTCGTGGGACCAGAGGAAGAGCAGCAGGCGCTTCTAGAAGCATTCTTCTTTTTATATTTGGCCGTTGATGGTATCAGTCAGATAGTTACGTTCGGCTTGCTGAATTTGCTGGACCCACAATTCGCCTGCCACACCAAGTACTTCTTGGCAAATTTGTCGAGCTTCTTCTTCCGGAATTTCTATGGAACATCCAGGCGGGACTTGCCGACGAAAAACTCCAGGCCAGGGATCTGCTTGGCGCTCGCTTTAATGTATGTCTCGTCGTCCATTACGATACATTTCTGCTGCACCAACCAGTCGCGGTACAGCTTCCTGGCTCGGGATTTGGCCACCGTATTCTAGTATCGGTTCGGTTAGGCGCCTTCCCTACCTTGAAGACATGAATTACGGCCCACTTCATTGTCTGCCCTGACGAACAAAACAGAAGAATTGACCTTCTTGGCCACATCCCGAATCGAAAGGTTGGAGGTACGCATGAAGCAATCCCTCGCCTTCCTTGCCTTCACTGGGTCGGTCGTCTTCGCTTTTCTTCTGCTGCCACCACACCGCTGGGTCGTCTGGATCTCCTTGAACGATTTTACCACACGGGACACGGTTGAATGGAGGATTCCCAATTGTTTTGCGATTCACCAGTTGAACTGGATTTTCTACGACAGCGCTCATAATTTTTTGTCGAAGCACTTTCTCGATAACCACTTGACAGATTGTGACGAAATTTTGCACGTGTAAACATTACACTCTAAACTAGTTTCACCCAAAATTTAATCAATTTTTACCCCGTGCAATAATTTGTTGTACACAAGAGAAAATGTTGCATTTTTTTCGAGTACAATCTTTAGGTCAGAATGATATTGATTACTTATACACCGAGTCCAATACTTTCTTATACACTTTCTGACCTCGATGTAGTGGTGAAGCAGCAGTATCTTTGTAATCTTGCAATATGTTTACACAATCCATAGACGGATCTGTTCGTTCATTTTCATTCAGTATTCATTGTTCAGCAACGATGAAAGAGTTTCGTAAACAATGGCGCTTTTTCATGAGTTTTAAAAATCTGAGAGTAAAGCGCGATTTTGTTTACGGGACCATTAAGGGGTATCATGAGATTTTCTCGTTGGAAAAAGATCCGGCACGTTCACTAAGCAAGTGGTGAAGATTTAAGGGAGCGAATTCGACGAAACTCCAAACAATTTGTACGTATGTTATCTCACGTCATTCGCTTCGCAGTATAAAGGGGATTATAATAATCAAAGTGATCCCGTGGCCGTGTGGTTAGCATCACATCTAACATGCCGGAGGTTAGGGTCCGATTCCTGTTCTGATCGGGGGATTTTTAGTCAAAGAAATTCACTCCAACTTGCACCGTGGTCACGCGTATTCTATAGCTCGCGACAGTTGATTCAGACTTCCTTTAAACCATAGGCAACATCTAAAACCTTTTTTCGTACACGGCCCGTCATCCTTTTCACAAGCCCTTCTTCCGCTCTAGCACCATAGTTGACCAATATTCCTTATTCGGTCTTGGCTCCGGAGTATTGGCCAGATTCATCTCTTTGGGAACCATTGTAACACCATTTTCGCTGTTCCGCTGTTTGGTAGAATTCGAGAAATGGCGGCTTTCCAATTTCGGCCAGAATAAACAGTCCACCTCATGTTGCTCCGGTAGTCTATTCTGTAGGCCATCCTCAAAGTAAATTTGCTGGTTAAAGGTCCCAGCAACAACGAAAGATTCGCTTCTCAGTCCAGAACTGCCGATTGTTTGCTACATACAGAACATTTTGGGGAATTCCGACTTCTTGAATTTACGTTCTCTCGGAGTACTCTTCCGGACAAACGAGAAATTTGATCTACGTGGCAGTATATTTCATTGTCAATAACCTCGCAATCATATTTTTTTAACACATTTTCGTACAGTTTCCGCGAACGCTTCTTTGCTCCCAAATTCTGCTATGCATTCGGTTCCGGCACAATCTGGTCTTAAAACTTCTCAATTTTAGCAACAGCGGCGTATTCGCAACATGCAACCCCGTCGCTACCGGGGATATTGCGCAGATAAGCGGTCGGCTCAAGCGCCACTCTCGTGAGGGAAACCAACCGTCGGATTGTTCTTTCCTTGCCACGCAATGAGACATCCACTCACGGCAAGTTTGTCATTTTTCCTCGCGAACCTAGTTAGTTCCGTGACTTTTATCTGCGTTCTCGAGAGGACCCGCGACACCGTTGGTCCGCGATCCACACTACAATCACAAGACCGGAATTTTCGTTTCGACCCAGCAGGATCGAATCACCACGCACGTGCTTCAACTTTCGCCCGAACCTCGAGGATCACCGTATCTCTAGGTTCAATACGACTCAAACGAGCCCATCGTCTGCAATCTACTCGCTTTCGATTCCTTGTAGCTTATCTCTCGTCAATGTAAACCAGACACGAATCAATGCCAATGTTTCCACAAAGGTCTCTGAGTCCTTATTTCTTCATTCGTTCTTTTTCGATGAGTTATTGTCTCATTGTTTGTTGTTCTAATTCTAGTATTATACAATTCCTCTTCCCTACTATCTATTATTTTCCACCCAGTCTTTGTTAGTGTACAGTCAGTCGAAATATTCGTCCGCATCTTCAAACGTTCTTCCGTGTTCTTCGTTGTTTTCTTCCGTATAACGCGGTCGTCTCGATCCGCTTCCAATTAAATCTAGCACGGTCGTCTCGATCCGCTTCCGATTCAAACTAGTGCGGTCGTCTCGATTCATTTCCTTTTAAATATAGCGCGGTCATCTTTTTTTTTTTTTTTTTTTAATTCGTTTATTTTTACAGGCTTAAACTTACTTAAGTTTAAAGGAGCCGAATTCTTAAATATATTTTTAAAACTATATATATATATATATATAAACAATTTTCTTACATCTATGGTTAGTAAGGTGGAAAACCGATTACTCGCGGTGTACTCGAGTTTAGAAGGGTGACATATTTTTAGGAGAAGGATGGGATATAAGGACATTGTAACAATGTTGATGAGCACTCAATTCTTAAATTTATTCGTATATCTATAGTTTATTTACATTTCAACTTATTCTACTATTTATAGCAAGGGGACGAATTACCCGCAAAGGAAGGAAAGGAGGGTATAAGGATGTAGGGGCAATCACACACGAAGATCTATAGCTTTAAGGAAAACATATATATGGGACATGTAATCAAGGTCTAACCGAGCCAACACATCTCTCACCGGCACATTGGGCTGTCTTCCTCGAGCCCGAAGGGAGTTTTTTAAATTCGATCTGGCGACCAGATACACCTCGCACGACCAAACAATGTGCTCGATGTCGTGATAACCTTGGCTACAAACGCAGAGATTGCTGCTGGCAAGATTGAAACGGAAGAGTAGTGCATCTAACGAACAGTGATTGGACATGAGTCGGGAGAAGATGCGAATAAAGTCCCGACTCAAGTCCAGACTTTTGAACCACGGTTTGAGGCTAACCTTAGGGATAATCGAGTGAAACCACCGGCCCAATTCATCTTCATTCCACTTGCGTTGCCAGTTAGCGATGGTATTTTTGCGGACTAAAGAATAAAATTCATTGAAGGCGATTTGACGCTGATAAATATCGCCTTCAATTGCACCTACCTTTGCTAATGAGTCAGCCCTCTCATTAACCGGAATGGAGCAATGTGAAGGGACCCAGATAAAGGTAATGACATAACAGCGTCTGGATAAAGCACTCAAAATTTCTCGTATTCTCTCAAGGAAGTACGGCGAGTGCTTTTCCGGCCTCACTGAACGGATAGCTTCGACAGAGCTAAGACTATCCGTTACAATGTAATAGTGTTCAACAGGTCGTGAGGCGACGCTGTCCAGCGCCCAATGAATTGCTGCCAATTCAGCAATATACACTGAGCAAGGATTCTGAAGACTGTGTGAGGTGCTAAAAAATTCGTTGAACACTCCAAATCCTGTGGACTCATTTATAGTGGACCCATCAGTAAAGTACATATAATCACAATTGATACCCCTATATTTTTCATCGAAGATCGTTGGAGCGATCCTCGATCGTTGGAAATCTGAATATCCATGGATATCTTGCTTCATGGACAGATCAAAATGCACAGAGGAATTGATGTATTCAGGGAAACAAACACGGTTGGGAATATACGAAGAAGGATCAACCTGCATGGAGATGAATTCATGATATGAACTCATGAATCCGGAGTGAAAATTTAGCTCGATCAGCTGCTCAAAATTTCCGATCACCAATGGGTTCATGACCCTCCACCGGATGAAGAACCGAAGAGATAATAAATTAAAGCGATCTTTTAGTGGGAGTAGGCCTGCCAAAACCTCGAGACACATGGTATGCGTTGAGGGCATACATCCCAACGCGATACGGAGACAAAGATACTGAATTCGCTCGAGTTTAATGAGGTGTGTTTTGGCAGCTGATTGAAAACAGAAACTGCCATACTCCATCACTGAGAGAATAGTTGTTCGATACAACATTATAAGATCTTCGGGATGGGCTCCCCACCAGGTGACGGTAATTGTACGGAGAAAGTTTATTCTTTGTTGACATTTTTTACTCAGATACCTAATATGGACCCCCCAAGTACATTTGGAGTCGAACCAGACCCCAAGATACTTGAATGACATAGCATGAGTGATCGGTTTACCCAAAAGTTGAAGCTTTGGTTTTGCTGGTCTATGCTTCCTAGAAAAAACCACCATCTCTGTTTTCTCCGTGGAGAATTCGATCCCTAGCCCAATGGCCCAGGTTGAAAAATTGTTCAAAGTATCTTGTAAGGGTCCTTGCAGGTCGGATTCGTTTGGTCCTACGACAGACACCACTCCATCATCTGCAAGTTGTCTTAGGCTGCAATTTTGTGTAAGGCAATTGTCGATGTCGCTTACATAGAAGTTGTACAAAAGGGGGCTTAAACATGAGCCCTGGGGGAGGCCCATGTAAGAGACCCGACTTACTGCCGAATCTCCGTGAGAAAAGTTCAAATGTTTCTCACAAAGCAAGTTATATAACATATTATTCAATAGAGGCGGCAGACCCCGAGAGTGTAATTTGTCCGACAAAACCTCTATTGAAACAGAATCGAAGGCCCCCTTTATGTCCAAGAATACTGAAGCCATTTGTTTTTTTTCGGCGTAAGCCATTTGAATTTCTGAAGAAAGCAACGCAAGACAATCATTCGTCCGCTTGCCCCTGCGGAACCCATATTGTGTATCTGAGAGTAGGCCATTCGTTTCAACCCATCGATCAAGGCGAAACAAGATCATTTTCTCCAACAATTTCCGTATACAAGACAGCATTGCTATTGGGCGGTACGAATTGAAGTCGGACGCGGGTTTTCCGGGTTTTTGAATAGCTATAACTCGTACTTGTCTCCAATCATCTGGAACAATATTATTCTCCAGAAACCGATTGAATAAATTCAACAAGCGATGTTTCGCCACATCAGGGAGGTTTTTCAGCAAGTTGAACTTAATTCTATCCGATCCCGGAGCAGAATTGTTACATGAGAGCAGAGCAAGAGAGAATTCTACCATCGAAAACTCGGAATCAAGATCGCACCTACCTTGTGGTATATCTCGAAAAAATTTTTGCACAGGAGCGGAATCAGGACAAACCTTCCGTGCAAAATTCAAAATCCATCGATGTGAATATTCTTCGCTTTCATTCATTGAAGAGCGATTTCTCATGTTTCGAGCCACTTTCCATATTTTTTTAATTGACGTTTCTCGTGACAAACCTCCCACGAAATTTCGCCAATAAGCACGTTTTTTCCCTTTGATCAAATTTTTGAACTGATTCTCAAGGGCTAAATACATTTGAAAATTTTCAGGGGTTCCACGTTTCCGAAAAGCTTTAAATGCATTCGATTTTTCTACATAAAGCTTGGAACATTGGCTATCCCACCATAGATTGGGAGGCCTTCGGGAAATGGTGGAACCTGGGATGGGTTTCGTTTGAGCGCGAACCGCGCTGTCATAGATCAAACGAGAAAGGAAGTTATACTCCTCCAATGGAGGTAAACCATCTCTGGAATTGATGGCTAGAGCAATCGCGTCCGCATATTTTTTCCAGTCAATGTGTCTTGTGAGGTCATATGCCATGTTTATAGATTCAGAAGAATTCGACCCAATGGTGATGGAAATTTTGATTGGCAAGTGATCACTACCGTTGGGGTTCTGGATTACATTCCACTTGCAATCTAACGATAGTGAATTCGAGCAAAGCGAGAGGTCAAGAGCACTTGGGTTAGCAGGAGGTTTAGGTACACGTGTTGTTTCCCCAGTGTTCAAAACGGTCATATTGAAGCTGTTACAAAGGTCATATATCAACAATGAACGATTGTCGTCGTACTGTTCCCCCCAGGCAGTTCCGTGAGAGTTGAAGTCTCCCAAGATCAATCGTGGCTCAGGAAGGAGTGAGCACATGTCATCAAGTTGTTTGCGGCTAACCGCAGCTCTCGGAGGCCAATACAAGCTGACAATACAGAGGTCTTTGCCTCTGATGTTTGCATGACAAGCAACAGCTTCGATCCCTCCAATAGGTGGAAGGTCAATTCTAAAAAATGAGTGGCACTTATTGATCCCCAAAAGCACCCCTCCGTATCTATCATCACGGTCCAAGCGTATAATATTAAAATCGTGGAAAGAGATATCATCTCGCGAAGAAAGCCAAGTTTCGGACAGAGCAAAAACATCACAATTGTAGTTATGAATTAAAAATTTGAATGTATCCAATTTAGGGATAAGACTACGACAATTCCACTGTAAAACAGTGATATCTCCGACCTCTCTATTTGAATTAGACATCAAGAGAGATAATCATTGCAAGGAGGGGCCATGTTTGCATCAATTGTTGCAAAATTGTCTTTAATACTGGAAGCATTGAGATGACAAGGGTTCTGATGGAGTCGGAAACATTAAAACACTTGAAGATTTGGTCCAAAAGGTCAGACAACTTTATAAATCCCGATTGGGAAGTTGAACTGGACGGAATAACAGGGACAGTTGGGGTTTTTGATGTCCCCTCGAGTGCTGGGCCATTCGAAGGTGAATTATTCCCACGGAAACCAGGAGGAACCTGATTTTGCTTGTCCGCTGCACTCGATTTTTTAGGCATGCTAACAGGGGGTATCACCGGAGGGGCTTGTCCTTGAACTTTGGGAGTGGTCACATTTTTGCGCCGGGGATTCCCTCGGAAAATGAACGGTGTGCCCCCGTTAGCTGTGTCCGCTTCTATTTCGTCAACGGGCAACGTGGCGAAGACATTTTGTGTGTTGATTGGTTGTTGTTGTTGGGCCAGTGGAGAAGCGCCCTTTAAAATATCCGCAAAAGTGCGTTTCGAGCGTTCCTTCAAAGAGCGCTTCTGTTTCTCCCAGCGACTCTTGTAATTTTCACAAACTGAGAGCTCGTGTGGGGATCCCCCGCAATATGGACATTTATGCTCAGTCGCACTGCAGGATTTCCCCTCATGTTGCTCTCCGCAAGTGGCACAGCGCTCCTTGTTGGCACAATAATCTGAAGTTGTTGCAAGTCATGGGCTTTGGCACGAAGAGTCGCACAGGTAGTCTCAATTTGTCCACCATAACGTAGTCAGGGAGGGCGGCACCAGCAAAGGTGACTCGAAACGAGTCGGACGGCGTAAATTTAGTTTGGTCCCCATCATGGGAAAGTTTCCCGAGTTGGCGACAGTCCAAGATTTTCACTTCCATTGAGGGGAGCTTCTTGAACTTGCCTTTTCCTTCTGCTTTTATTTGTTCGCTCGTCAGACCCGTTTCAGTTATCACCCCCTCAATTTCTACGTTATAGGAGTTGATCAGCAACAATCTCGTTTGCGTGTTTCCGATCATTCACGACAACTCGCAATTTGTTCGGTCTAACCCTGCGAATTTCAGATACAGAAGTGTATCTGGCCAGATCTTTCATGATCTGAATCACGTTAAGGTTTTTTCCTTTCGGTTTTGGCCGGAGGAAAACAACCCAAGGGCCAGTTCCAGGTGCATCTTCTGGATAAACTCTGACACGTGGAGCGGAGACAACAGAGGGGGAAGACGAGGACGAGGACGAGGACGAGGATGAGGATGAGGATGAGGATGAGGATGAGGACGAGGACGAGGACGAGGACGAGGATGAGGATGAGGACGAGGACGAGGATTGGGTTGGATCGGAAGCATCAGAAGGGGGAAGCGAAATCGATGATGGGAGAGGGGGAGTGGAAGTAACAGTGGGTTGAGAAGGGAGGCTTGCAATTTTCTTAGAGGGGGGCTTGGTAGGATGAGCGGATTCGTCCCCAGAAGAATTATCTTCCTTATGAGGGACTCGTTTATGTTTTTTCCCAGATCTTGTATGAGATTCATTATCGGAGATCTCCATCTCTGGAGATCCTCCACTATTCTCCATTCAAAAAAATGTCTGTCTTATTTCTAAATTATTATTGATTTTAACAATAATCTTAAAAAAAAATAGCAAAAAAAAAATTATGATAATAATATCAAACAATGAACAAATGAATTGAATAATAATATTAATAATAAATATGTGTACCTTAATATATAAGTTGTTCCAATAATGCGCTCTACTGCCCTAATCAGGGAGAGACAGAGGCTACGCGCTACGGAGACAACACAATAGCGCAAGAATAGCTTACGCAGCCACGTGATGATGAATCCCGTTTGCGACAGTCACGCGATGGCGATCCCGTTATGCCGAATCAGTTCAACAGCCGCAATCCGGCTCGCTGCAAGAGAGCTGCTTCCTTTGTTCCTTCGTTCCACTTCACAAATGGTCAGGTCGAAAGCGGACAGCAATGACCTTCACTCGTACACGGTTCACTCGTACCAATAGCACAATAGCAAAAGTGGCAACGCACAATACCGACACTGAACTTTACTCGTCAAGAGTTGGATAGCGAATGGGCGCGGTCATCTTGATCCGTTTCCAATTATTTAAATCTAGCGCGCTCGTCTCGATCCGCTTTCAGATAAATCTAGCACAGTCGTCTCGATCTGCTTCCACATAAATCTAGCGTGGTCGTCTCGATCCGCTTCCTCTCGCTACCGCTTTTCCAACTAGTGGCGATCACGATTACCAGGCCCGGATGACAGCCATCTTTCTTTAAATTCACGTATTTTATTTTTCGCAATTTAGATATTCAATTTGCCACGTTGAATAAACACGACTCCGCGCCGTGCAACTGAAAATTCCTGTTCCTGACAGGATCGCCAATGTCAATGACCGAGCTCGAGGTTCGCTCGCTGGGTTGTTAGAATCGGGCATCTACGAATGTTGGGATGCGTGACTATGGCGAGATAGTTAAAGCTGACAGTGTTACCAATGGACCTGATCACGAACGTCACTTCACGGTGGAAACAAAATTATTTGTATGCAAGGTTATCCGCACTTCATTTCGTTTTCACCGTGAAATGGAGTTCGTGATCAGGCCCAATATTCATTTTAGAACCCACACAGAGTGAGCTTGTCGAACGTTCTCTTCTACCAACTGGTAGCCGATTGGAACAACTTGTATCAGTAGTCTGTATATGATGCTCACTCGAAATTCCGGGAACAGAGCACTGTAATTCTGTACTGCAGGGCAACGAGGGTGCTCACTCAAATACGTATGAAGATGAATTATCGACTCCCTCTGTTGTCTTGAATTTGTGTCAACGTTTCCATTAGTTTTATCTCCCGATTCGTCATTTTCTATTGCGAAAATAGCTGGTAGACCTTCCCTTCAAACACTGATTCTCTAGCCACTTCTGTGACGTTGCATAAAAATCCCTTCATATCTTCTTGTTAGACATATATCTACGTCAAAAATGCAAGACTGTGATAACTAAGCCACAAACTGCTAATGCTGAATCTGATAATTGGTTTCCGTAGTAAATAAAGGGTGTGTCACATCAAATTGCATCACGGAAAAAAACGCTGTAGAAATTCGCCCAGTAGACCGATCCTTTTGAAAATTTTAGACAGTAAAATAAAAACTATTAAACAACTTTTGGCATTTTCTTTTTATTCATACTTCGAGCCCAAGCCCGTATGCTTGCACCTTCCTCTTTACCCCGTCCATAAGGTTCTGTACAACGTCAGGTTGTAGTTTTTTTTTGAACAGAAATCCATTTTCTCTTGAAGTCCGCCTCCGATTTGACAACTTTTGAGTTCTTTCGGTGGGCCTGCTTCATAATCGCCCAATATCTCTTTATTGGGCGAAGCTCCGGCACGTTGGGCGGGTTCATTTCCTTTGGCACGAAGGTGACCCCGTTGGCTTCGTACCACTCCAACACGTCCTTTGAATAGTGGCACGAATCGAGATCCGGTCAGAAGATGGTCGGGCCCTCGTGCTGCTTCAATAGTGGTAGTAAGCGCTTCTGTAGGCACTCCTTAAGGTAAACCTGCCCGTTTACCGTGCCGGTCATCCCGAAGGGGGCGCTCCGCTTTCCGCAAGAGCAGATCGCTTGCCACACCATGTACTTTTTGGCAAACTTGGATAGTTTCTGCTTGCGAATCTCCTCCGGAACGCTGAATTTGTCCTCTGCGGCTAAGAACAACAGGTCCGGCAGCTGACGAAAGTCCGCTTTGACGTAGGTTTCGTCGTCCATTACCAGGCAATGCGGCTTCGTCAGCATTTCAGTGTACAGCTTCCGGGCTCTCGTCTTCCCCATCATGTTTTGCCTTTCGTCGCGGTTAGGAGCCTTCTGAACCTTGTATGTACGCAGGCCCTCCCGCTGCTTGGTCCGCTGGACGAATGAACTTGACAAATTCAGCTTGTTGGCGACATCCCGGACCGAACTTCTCGGATCACGTCTAAACTGCTTAACTACGCGCTTGTGATCTTTTTCACTGACGGAGCATCCATTTTTGCCGTTCTTCACCTTCCGGTCGATTGTTAGGTTCTCGAAGTATCGTTTTAGTACTCTGCTGACCGTGGATTGGACGATTCCCAGCATCTTACCGATGTCCCGATGTGACAACTCCGGATTCTCGAAATGAGTGTACAGGATTAATTCACGACGCTCTTTTTCGTTCGACGACATTTTTCCAAATTTACGAAAAATTGACAGTGAAGCATGGCCAACGTGATCTATACACTCTTATCTGATTATAAGCGAAAGCTGAAGATATAATTCCTAAAAATTAAATTTCTACAGCGTTTTTTTCCGTGATGCAATTTGATGTGACACACCCTTTATCCACAAAACAGTATTAAACTCAATTCAAAATTCAATCGTTCACAGGCGAAGCGTTTTCTCGATCCGTCTTCCATCTTCCACACCGACATCGACGAGGCCATGCAGCGCATCTCGCTATCGATTCAAATTCTCAAGTACTTCCGCACCGTGTACGACGAGTACAAGGACAACATCGCTCCGTTCTTTAAAGACCGCCCTGTGGTTAACTGGACGTTCCATCCGAACGCAGTGTTTGAGCGATTCAACGCGTTCCTCGACCGGCTGTTCACCATTCAGTGGTTCTTTAATACGGTGATCGAGTTTTTAAAGCTTGAGAAGGTTGAAATCGGTGGCCTCAAGGGCCGCGCGCTGAGTGCCCGCATCACCGGGGTTTCCGTCGAGTTCAACCAGTGCTTCTCGGTGTTTGCGTCCAAAACGTACGACGTGCTCGATCCGGACGATCCCACGTTCAAGGAGGACTTTCTCAAGTTCCAGGACCGTATCCTGGAGCTGGACTTGAAGCTGGCGGCCATCCTGTGCCAGGCGTTCGACGATTGTCACAATTTGGAGAGTGTTTTCAAGGTAACCTGTGGAAATGTTTCAGTTGATCTGGATAATTCTTGGAACATATTTGTAGCTTATCAGCATTGTTGGAACGGTGCTGGATCGCCCAAAGATCCGCGAAGAATTCACCGGCAAATACCGGGCAATACTGTACATGATCGACGAAGAGTTAAGCACCTGTGAGGATATTTACGACATGCAGATGGAATATTACCGCAAGGATGGGCACATCTTCGTTGATCGGAGTGCTCCCCCGGTAACTGCCAGTCTTCGCTGGGTTTTACAGCTGACCAATCGTATCACCACACCGATCAGGCAATTCCAAACCTTACAACATCCGTAAGATTCTGAATTGTATTTCTAGGGCAAACAATCCGATTCTGTATTTTTCTGTTTTGCATTGCAGAGTGGTTCAATCGAACGAAGGGCAAGCTCTGATCGTTCGATATGACCTCTTGATCGAAAGATTGAAGGAATTTGAGAAGTCAATTTTCGATTCGTGGTCTACGATGGTAGAGCAAACTATAGAGGAAAACCTGGATAAGCCATTAATCGTAAGGAAACGCAACAGTGCCGAATTGGTGTTGAACTTCAGCCCTCAACTGTTCGCGATTTTAAGAGAAGTACATTACCTACGTTTGATGGAGAAAGAGAACATCCCGGAGCGTGGGCTCGAATTCTCCGAGAAGAGCGATGTCTACAGATCGTACACGTTGAACCTGGAAAAGACTGTTGAGTGGTATAATAAAATTCGACGCAACTGTACCGAAGTGGAATTGGAACTGATTAAGGGAGAGATTGAAGCTATTGATGAACTTCTCAAGCGGGCCGTCAATGAGCTCACTTGGAATTCAGAAGGTAATTGCTTCGATTCTTGGAACGAATTTGAATATTCTCTATTCTTCCGCAGATATTTCCGAGTATATGATGAAAATACGTAGTCCAGTGGAGCAGTTACAGGGTCGAATGCACAGCATACAGAGTAATTTGAAAGAAATTCGAACCCTGATGTCATCTTGGGCTAAATCACCATTGTTTGAGAGGAAAGACTCGAAGAAGGATACTGTTTTGTGCTTGGATGAGCGGAACGACCGCAAGACAAAACGGTACGCCGAACTTGAGTCTGCAGCCACAAAGGTTCACCAATTGCTCGAAAGTAATATGCAGCTGTTTGGAATGGAGGAACGGCAGGATGATAAAAATTGGATTAAATATGTCATCTATGTCGACAACATTGTGCATGAAAATTTGCTTTTCATGATTGGAATAAGGTACTTAGACGTGCTAAGAATCACTAAAAATACATGATATATCTTTTCGCACATTTCAGCATGGGATATCTTGTTGAGAACATGGATTCCGGCAATAACTTAGCACCACTTTTTGAATCTAGACTAGAGCTGCTAGAGCCAGAGCTAGTGTTCGTTCCGTCACTGAATCCTAGCGATCCGAATGGATTTAACTTTCTACTAGCAGGTTTAGTAACCGATATAACCTATATGTCCTCGATAATACCGAGACTGCTAAAAACGGCCGATGAAACTTATGAACAGAAAATTATGCACAATACCGACATACAGGAAATGAAGGTGGAGATACTGCAGGGCGTAGATAAGGTAATGCAAGAAGCAGCACAGTTTTGTGGGGATTTTGAGAGGTACAGCTACCTCTGGCTGGAGGACCGTGAGTACAGTATGGAAATATTTTTGAAGTACGGTCGTCAATTAGAGATGGATGAGTTGGAGTTGATTGCTAATAAGGATCCTGATTCCCCGCAGCCTTGTCCACCCACCATAGAGGCTTTTCGCGAGCAAATTGATCACTACGAGTCATTGTACCTGGAGATAGAAAAAATAGAACCACTCCAAATCTTTACCGCGTGGTTCCAGGTAGATGTTAGACCTTTCCGCCAATCGCTGTTGAACATAGTCAGAAAGTGGGGCAATATGTTTAAAGATCACCTTGTCACTAATGTCACCTATAGTTTGACAGATTTGAGCAATTTTATAAGGAAAGCGGACGAAGGTCTGCTGCAGGTTGTTAAGGAAGGTGACTACGATGGTTTAGTAAGCATCATGGCATATCTGTTGCACGTAAAAGAACGCACCGCCACCACTGACGAAATGTTTGCACCGATGAAGGAAACCATTGAGCTGCTAAAATACTACGACATGGACATCCCCGAGGAGGTGAATGTGTATCTGCAGGAACTACCTGAACAGTGGGCCAATACCAAAAAGATTGCACTCACTGTTAAGCAGCAGGTTGCACCTCTGCAGGCGAACGAAGTCGTTGGCATCCGTAACAAGATCGCCGCATTCGATCTGCACATTTCTCTGTTCCGGGATATTTTCCGAACCTACGAATTCTTCAAGTACGATTGTGCAGAACCCTACAAACTGCTAAATCGCATAAACGGGGACATGAATCGGTTGGAGCAGGACATGTTCGATATCCAGGAATCTGGAAGTCTTTTTGAGGTACCAGTTCCGGAGTTTAAACTGTTGAAGCAATGTCGAAAGGAATTAAAAATGTTGAAGGTTAGTATTTTTCCTCTTATTCATAATTTATAACGTGCACTGGAAGCATTATACATTTCAGCAACTCTGGGACTACGTATACATCGTACGCACCAGCATAGAGGACTGGAAGACCACTCCTTGGAGAAAAGTGGACGTCGAGAACATGGATATTGAGTGTAAGAAGTTTGCCAAAGATATCCGTCTACTGGACAAGGAGATGCGCTCGTGGGATACCTACACGACCCTGGAGGCAACCGTCAAGAATATGCTAACTTCGCTCCGAGCCGTCGGTGAACTGCAAAATCCCGCTATCCGTGAGCGCCACTGGAACCAGTTGATGTCTTCGACGAAGGTTTTTATGGAGCTGTTACACATTGCGTCACACATTGTCATTATTCATCCCGTTTGGTTTTGTATAGTTTTCTCATTATTACATATATGTAATCATATAATCAGAACGAATTGCTCGTTCGGCAGTTTACATATATTGAGTAGAAATTTGTCTGCCCATGGGTTCGGATCAATTTAACGTTTGCTGGTCGCTCGAGAATAGTATGTTCAATTGACGTTTTAGTTAAAACCAAGAAATGGTTTATTGCATTTTCTTCAAAGCATTTGATTTCATATCAAACATCCATCATCATATCTTGATCACTCTGCTTATTGACCTTTCCTTTAACTTTTAACCATTCATCCAGATGTCAGACCAAAACCTAACATGGTCTGTGCGACACGAAAGAATATCAAATATCCATGTTTGTATGTTTTCGATTTGATAGCCTCATTATGCCCTGTAGTTCTGTTTTGTCAAATAAGCAACATTTATTATCCAAAATGATCTTGAACTCGAACTATCATTATGAAATCAAAACATTCGTTGGGTTATTTTTTATTTACAAATCCTTGAGACTGGGTTTGCCTCAGCATGCCTAATATATCCCAATGCAGCTGTAGATCGTAAGAGTCACCAGGATACGTTTTCCGTTCACAGGAACATTTCAGAATATCGTAAATGGTAGAATTACACTCTATTCAAATTCTATAAGACCACCCTCAATATCTTCCATAGTAACTCTTGTAGTGTTAATCGTACAGAGTCTCTTGGGACTTGAATGTACTAATTTTTGCTATCCAGCATTATTTTATTCCACACCTTTTAATCAAGCGAAAGCAACAAAATCTCTAATTTCCTGATTTCAATAATCAGTTATCTTGCACCTTTTCAGTCAATTGTTTGAAAAATAGGGTTTTATTGTTCACTACAATTTGCAAACCAGTTTTCTCGATATTTCCTATGTTTCCGGAAAACGCCGTCTTGAGCACATCTACAGCACTCTACTTTCCTTCTGCGTAAATCCTTCGAACTAGGAACCCACGAAAGCTTTCCACTGAGATCATTTTCGGGAACCAGTCCAGTAAATATATCATCTGGTTCTTTATCTATTGTTTGATTTCCTTGCTTGTGCGAATAGCATAATTATCCCGCTGAAAAATAAACTTTTTCCATGACATTTGTCAAAAAAGTGACACTAACGTTCCTGGAGAACCATCGCCGTGTCAACTTGCATCATTGTTATAAGTACTTAGTTGAGATTTCTATGCGAAATAACACGTCTTGAATGTATTCTAGGTGGCAAGCTGTAGCCTAGAATGTGCGTGACCACATTGCAAGTCAGATGATATTTTTTTGTCGAAAAATGTTGCTGTAAGAACGGGATATCAAACCCCCGGTATGATATACGTGTCACTAACCACTCGACGACGGGACGGCTCTCTAGAACCCAGATGTAGTCCATGTTATTTATTTTGTAGGATGTGAAAGCTATCTTGAGCGTTCAAGCTGCACACAATCCTACCATGCATGGTCCGCCATCAAATTCCGAGTGGATAAACATGGTTCCTTCTTCCATAAATCACGCGTGTCCGCTGAATTCAGGATCATCGAGGTTGAACTATTTTCGACATTAACCTGAAAATGTTGAAAGTGCAAATATTTCTCGGTTTGTACATTTTTTGTAGCCGATTGCAATCACAATTAAGACTTAAAAAACGAATTTTGGTTTGAATAGGTGTAAGATTAGAGACTTTCATTTTTCTAGTCCTCTAGATGATTGGATTTTTTTCCAGCATTTTAAGAATTGTTTCCCAAAAGACATTTCACTTCAAAGATTGCTTAATTTACCTCCATATTTTGTAGGTATTCGTAGTAGTTCGATTATTTCTTATCTCGATTGGAGAGCTTTGGTTTACGTGGAATATTTTGACTGATTCAATTTTGATTGGAAGACTTTTTGAATAAACATAATTAATTATTGAAATTCTTCATATCATACATGTTTGCAAGGTGACGATCACGTCATTTTCATCAATTCTAATCAATGTATACATTCAATGCGTATGTCGTTGAATACATTGCTGGAGTCATGGTAGGCGACTGCAAAGTGACGCGAAAAATTGTGATTCGAAGATGAAACAACAATCTTGACACCAATACAAGAAGATCAATAGATAATTGTTAAGTTAGAGTCAGGACTATGTCTACTAAGTATTGAAACAAAATCGAATAAAATTTTTCATTCAAATTCCAACAACTTAAAATTGCTCTTATTGTTCCATATTGTTACCACAAATATGGTTCATGACCGTGCGGTAATCTAAAACTTTTATAGCCTTGTATATCAGATGGAAAGTGTACAATGCATTTTCCCAAAGAATTCTCCAACGACACGACCGCAACCTTAGGTGGATGTCCAATATATCAACGACTAAAAACTGATAATGACAAAAATCATTCATAAAAATTAACAACGCAAACATTGACATGGAAAATCGTTCGGCAGTGCCATATTCGCCTCAGCTGAGTAAAACATTCAATGCTCATATTAATTTTGAGTTCTATGGTTCGATGAAGAGGCACAAATACAACGAAATTTATATTGATATTCTTCATTTAATTTGTCTACTTTACGACAAAAATATATTCCTATTTTCACTTCAGATTCGTTAATGAAATTCATCGGGACTGGAATACAAAGAATGGTTTATGTTTTTTTCAATTTTTGTCGGTGGTCATCGACTTGGCGCTCTATTCCTCGGTATGTCAAACACAAGAGTAACTAACGTTACAATACATAAGTTATTTTTTATTTAACAACCAACATACACCCATACCTCGCTTTACGGCCTAGATACGTTCCACGAAATTCGGCCCCAAAGCGAAAAGCCGTATAAGAAATTCAATTATTCTAATACAAATTCATACAAATTCAATCAGATCGGTTCCAAACTATGTTAAATATGTACCATGGTTTATCATTCAAAATGCATTTTATCTTTTTATTCTTATTTCATTTTAATCAAAAATTAAATTCATTTGAATCAAAAATACATACATAACAGAAACAGAAAACATACAATACGTAAAAATCAACAATAATCTTTAAGCAAAAATGAAACAACTTCATGTTACATGTAATATGTGTATGTATACATACCTAATTTGTATGTTGCTTAAGTTATTGTCTCGCAAATATTTTTTCACTTCTGTACAAAAGTGATTTTTGAATCAATCCTCGGATTTTTGTTTGCCGTTATAACGAAACATTTTAGGCCGTAAATCGAAAATGTGCCTGAATTGAAGAGGGCCGTTATAGCGAAATGCCGTATAAAGAGCGGCCGTATAGCGAGGTATGGGTGTATTCACTAGAAATAATGTTTATGGCAATACAACGAGATACGGGAAGATAGTGTTGCTCGCTCGCTTAAACACTATGCTCTTCTCTCCCAATTCCATTTCTTCTCTGCAGCCGAGGCGAGTCTTTAACGAAAAACGAAGTGTGGATGACAATTCGATACAGATTGCTTACAAATAATGACATTGGCTATGGATTTGATAGTGGAGAAAATGAAATGTTTGTTATGGTTTATAGAATATTCCACCATATCTTCTTTGAGCGTTAATAATTTTCTTCCAGCTAAGCGAAGTAATATTGTAATCATTTTATTCAAAGGATGAAATGTCTAAAAGTTATGCGTGATTGCGAAGTGACATCTCTCTCTAGCTCGCCAAGCACTATGCTCTTCTCTTTAATCCCATTTCTTTCCTACCACCGGTCTGAACGGAGCCACAATTTTTGATCAAAGCAGCAGTTTTATTATCGAAAACTCACGAATACCGCTATCGACCGATGATTCCAATTGTCGGGGGTTGGAGAGGGGGTAATATTTGCGATAGGTATTTTCGAGAAGTTATCGATAACATAATTTTCAGTAGAAACTCAAAATATTTTGAATCGAATTTTTGATTCCCGTTCGATTTTACACATTTCCTTCATTTCTCAGGCGAATCCCCTTCCAATGAACTTCTTTTGTTACATCGAAACACAATTCATCGACCTATTTTTCAACATTTTATTTTTCAGTGAAATGCTGCTACATACTACATAGGAGTACTACATAATAGGAGTACCAGTTAGTTTCTTCGTTTTTTCTAAAATTAATGCTTCATTCTGCAAAAATGGTTACAAATTTAATATTCAAGTACTTCCCACCGCTAGTCACAACTTTTTCCCATCTTTCTAACAATTCACGGATCTCTTTGCGAAAATAATCGGCCGGTTTGTCAGCCCAATGTCGATCCAATGTTTGACTTCATCAAAATTGAAGAAGTGCTGGTCAACCAGGCCATGTTGCATCAATCGAAAAGGTAGTAATCGGACGAGCAATGTCTGGAGAATACGACGGGTGGGATAAGACCTCCCATTTCAGCGTTTTCAAGTATGTTTTGACCGGTCTCGCGACATGCGGCCGAGCATTGTCGTGCTGCAAAATAACTTTATCGTGCTTTTGCTCGTATTGTGGCCGTTTTTCCTTCAATCGTCGTCTGTAGAGGTCCCGTCGTAATGGTTTCATTCAGTTTTAGCAGCTCATAATACACCACACCCAGCTGGTCCCACCAAATAGACACATAACCTTCTGGCCGTGAATATGCCGCGCGGCCGTCGATGTTGATGCATGGCCGGGGTTCCATACGTTACCCGACGTTTACGATTGTCGTAATGGGTCCACTTTTCATCGCCAGTAACGATTCGATGCAAAAAACCCTTTCTTTTATGCCGTTGGAG